>NW_027472081.1:0-204627 GCF_965638725.1 Aptenodytes patagonicus
GAGAGCTGGCTTGCGCAGGTGCTTGTGACGCGCTATGTGTTTGAGTGCTCAGAGGGCGGGATGAAGCTCCTGGCTTCTTCAGGTGCATGGGATGTCCCAGGTGGATGAGTGGGTGATAGGGTGGAAGGAGGCCGTGGGGGTCTTCATGTGCTTCGGATGTCACACGTACCCGAGTAGGTGATAGGGCAGGAGAAGGACCTGGCTTGTGCAGGGGCTTGTGATGTCAGTGGTGGCTTGTAGCTCTTGGGGCAGGAGCGTGCCGCCGTGTTCTGCAGCTTCTGGTGATGGCAGAGGTGGCTGAGTAGGTGCTGGGGCAGAAGCAGGCAGCTGGCTTCTGCAGCTGCTTCTGTTGTCACTGATGACTGCGTAGCTGACAGAGCAGGAGTATGCAGCTGGCTTGCGCAGGTGCTTGTGATGACGTAGGTGGCTGAGTAGCTGTGAAGGCAGGAGCATGCAGCTGGCTTCCGCAGGTGCTTGTGATGTCATACGTGCTGGTGTAGGTGATAGGTTAGAAGGAGGCACTTGGCTTGGTCCTGGGCCTGCGAGGTCACATGTGGCTGAGTGGGTGATAGGGCGGGAGCATGCGCCCGGCTTGTGCAGCTGCTTGTGATGTCACTGTTGGCTCTGTGGCTCTTGGGGCAGGAGCAGGTGGCCGGCTCGTGCAGGTGCTTGTGACGTCACTTGATCCCAAGTAGGGTCTCGGGCCAGAGGTGGCCCCTGGTGTGTGCACCTCCTTGCGATGACCCTGGTGGCACCGTAGCTCCTAGGGTCGGAGCATGCAGCTGGCTTGTGCAGGCGCTTCTGGTGTCCCATGTAGCTGCGTAGGTGAGAGGGCTAGAGCAGGAGCGTTCCTTGTGCGGCTCATTGTGATGTCCCAGGTGCCTGCGGAGTTGATAGAGCAGGAGGAGGCAGCTGGCTTGTACATCTCCTTGTGATGTCACTGGTGGCCAAGGAGCTGATTGGGCACGAAGGGACGCCTGGCCGGTGAAGGTGCTTATGTTGTCACTGTTGGCTGAGGAGCTGACAGGGCAGGAGGAAGCAGCTGGCTTGTGCACCTGCTTGTGATGTCGCTGGGGGCTCTGTAGCACTTAGGGCAGGAGCGCGCAGCTGGCTTGTGTACGTGTTTATGATGTTGTAAGGGACGAGGCCCAGGTGACTGTACTGTGAGCCCAGGCAATGCCCTGAGAGGAGGCTCCAGAAGTAGCAAAGGCAGTCACGGGGAGGGGCCTGGTGTCAGTTCCCTTGACTGACTGGTGTCTCAGCCACTCCTGGAACTGGGGCGAGAGAAGGTTCCAGAAGTCCAGGGACTGGGGCCAATAACTAGGGGCACGTGCAAGCCTCTGGGGCGCTCTCTACACCGAAGACCCCCCCTTGCCAGATCTAGCGCTGGATCCAGGACTGGTGATCTCCCTCTCTCTCCCCCCCCCTCTCTCTCTCCCCCTCCCCCCTCCCCCCCCCCTTTTCTCTTAAAACTGCTAAGTAACACAAGGCCTACCTCAGCTCCTCATAAAGCCTAAGCGCATAACTTAGGTGGATACAATTATGAGAGAGTCAACGTTTACAGAATGTTTGTTCCATTAAAGTTGATGTTTATGTACGGACCTTGAGTGTTATGTCACTTTAATCCACACCGAGGGGATTTGCGAATGTTAGTCACTCTCCCCTTCTCGGAGGTGGGACGTGACTTACAAATTGTTGTCACGGACAGGATCCCCTCAGTGTTGGAAGGTCCTAAGGGATACTGACTCTTCACCCGGTGAGTGCGGGCGGGGAGAGCCGGGAAGTGACCTCTCAGCGATAAGCTGGGAGAGGTTTGAGCAGTGGCAAGCCATGGCTGCCCGGGAAATGCCGGTGCTTGACTGCTCCCCTGTTATTGAAAAGTTGAAGGAATATAGGGCGTGCCCTTCCCCACCAGGGATGGCATGGGCCCATATCAGTTGGCACGACCCGAAAGCTGTAGCAGATAAAATTACAACCCTTATGAAGGAACAAAAGGCGCGACCAGGAAAAGGGAAAGCCACGGTGTGTGCTGTGTTGGGAGCAGCACTAGTGGCAGGCCAGAAGGAGAGGCACCTGGTTAAACAAACTAATGATGAAATGGTTAAATCTTTGCAGGAACAAATAAAAACACTGCAGAGCCAACTAACCGCCGAACGTAATACCACTCAGCGACTCCACACGGCTCTGTCAGATGCGTTGTACCGAGAAAGAATTTTACGGTCCGAATTAGAGGAAGGGGGGCAAGAATCTCTGGATCGGACAGATCTTAATTCTGTTCTGGATAGTGTGCCGGTATTTATGAGCTTGGCACAGTTGGCCAAAAATCAGGGCCTAAGACCCTTGTACTCAACGAAGGAGCTAGAAATTGACCGAGAAATGTTTTACCCCGAGAATGAGGAAGTGGTGATGAGGCCAGTGATTAAGACAGAGACCGCCGATAATGGCCAAGGTGCGGGAGCCCCGCAAATTACTGTCTGGACGGTGCCGTACTCGGCAGCCGAAATGTCGAAAATCCAGGAAAAATATACCAGGTTAGCTCAAGAAACCGAGACAGAATATGTATGGAGAGTATCACTGACCGGTGGTGATCGAGTTCTGCTGTCGGAAGAGGAGGCCCAGGGGTACTGGGGGCCGGGGGTTTTCCTAACTACTGATGACCCAAGAGAGCCGTGGTCGTTAACTCAACGAACTGCTTATTGGGCAGGGGGTCTAGACCCCTTGGAAAGGGGAGATCCAGTATGCATCGAAACCCCAACTCTAAACCATTTGATCGAGAGTTTGCAGAAGGCTGCTTGTCTTCAGTTAATGCATGATAGGCGTTTAGTCCCTCAACAACCTTCCCCGATGCTATTAATTGCTAACCCTGATAGAATGACTCCCCTGATTCGGGGTCTGCCTGATTCTTTGAAACTATATGCAGTAGAACTACAAGACCGTTTGCGGGACGCGTTAGCCCCACGAGGAGGGAGACGGGCCCGAGGAGGAGGGCCCATGACTTGGGGAGAAGTAGCCCAAGAGTTAACAAAGTATGGTAGGAGGATGGGGATCACTGGGGGAGCTACAAAATCAAAAACTGCTGTGCGAAGAGTGGAGCGGCAGGACAATCGCCCGCCCCGGCGGGCCTCAGGGGCAAAGAGAAACCTGTTGTGGGCTGAGGGAATCGAAAAGGGGATTCCCCGGGATTTAATGGACGGTATGCCTACTATGGCCTTAGAAAAGCTCATTCGAGCGTGGAAAGACAAAAGGAAGGTGCCCCCCAAAATTGAACAGCCCGCTCGAGAGACTATGAGGACAGAACCCCGATATGACGACATGACGGAAATTGCCTCCAAGGCACCTACCGCCCCTGAAAAGGATTTGATGGATCTTGGGACGGGAAACTGGATGCGCCGTCCCCAGTAAGTGAGCCGGGGGATGGCCAGTGGGTCCATTTAAGAAGGCTCACGGAAAATAGTAAGGGAGATAATACTGTGAGAGGTTTGAAGTCGTGGTTCAGCTGTTTACCCAAACCCCAATCGATCCAATCGGATAACGGAAGCCACTTTACTGCCGGGGTGGTTCAAGAGTGGGCACGAGGCGAAAGGATCCAGTGGATCTGTCACACCCCATACTACCCCCAGGCGAATGGCATGGCTGAATGCACCAATGGGCTCTTGCAGCAGGCCCTGAAACCTCACGAACCTGGGTGGGCACAGCGGGTGTCAGATGCGGGATATAAAGTTAATAGCCGCTGGGGAATTAATGGGTGCCCATGACCTACTGCGTTTCGTCCCAAGCCTCCGTCCATACTCCCCGGGAAAAAGGAGGCTAAGGACCCTGCGAACCCGCTCCATTATCCGGGACAACCTGTTCTGGTGGACCTACCAACGGTGGTAGCGGTGCCTCTAACCTTAAAAAAACCCGCTCAATCTTTACACTTGGGTGGCCACCGACGCACATGGGAAGGATCACCGAATCCATACCCGACGGATTGTCCCATCCTATTAATCATTGTTCGTCTTTATGGATATATTTTGCAGGTTGTCAGAAGCCCACCGTGGGACTTGTGTTTTTGGTGTTGAGTGGGTCATTCTTTGCATTGTTTGTCTGATTTTATTAAGCCTGTTTTGTTTCTTTACTAGAGAAAGGTGGGGGGGGGAAAGTTTATATCCTTACTTTGTGGATGTATAATCTTGTCTCGGTCAACCGGGAATTTGGATAGCCAACCCAACTTGGCATGGGAGCTGATTACTGGTTTTAGCTGAATCTGGAATCGAAGAGACCAAGGTCTTTGTGTGGACCTCCCCACGTCCGCGTCAGCGGGCTTCAAATTTGCCATTATTTGGCTAAATTTCTCACAAATTCTAAATGCGAAGGTAGAAATGTTAAACCAAAAGTGCATTCGAAATACACACAGGAAGGGAAAATGTTTGTGGGGAGCTGACTCACCCCCATTCCAAGAGTATAGCGGGACAACTTGGTACGGACCCTCTCCAGTGGCCTGTCTATTTCCGGTTAACGCGACCTGGAGAGACCTATGCAATGCTACCTGTTGGAAGCAACAGCTCTGTCAGGGGACTACAAATGCTGCCCTCGCAGCCCAAAAGAATTGGACATGGTGTCCCCGGGAAGCGAAGATCCCTTGCAATCTTGTGCTGAATTGGACGTGGTGTCCCCGGGAAGTGGAGATCCCCTGTAATCTAGTACGTTGGTGGGATCCCCCCACTTCACGGTGAACCCCTACGCCACGAATATAATGTCCCGTTCTCCCCAGGTTGGCGTATTCAAATTCCTAACAAATGGGGTGGCTATACCCACCGTGATTGTTCTCGTTATGAATGTGCTTGGTCCCTTAAACATTTTTTGTCCAATCCAGATAATATAATTGACGCACAGGAAATAAATCCCCTACCCCATGAGAATACTATTCTAATGAGTTGTTCACGAATGATTAGTTGTGAATCGTTATCGTGGGACCCAATAGAAACATGGTATGTCCCAGAGTTGCGAACCTTTATTCGGGATATGTGTACTTGTTGGGGTTTTCCGGTACCGGGGTTTAAACCTGGAGATCCCATGTGTTATGGAAACATTGTCAATCGAGAAACCGCGTTACAATGCGGAGTTACGCTTACCCACAAAACAAAGTGGAATTTTGCGTGGGAAGGGGAAACCAAACTAACCGAACCCTATGACCCATCAACATGCTCCACTGCTAAATATCCAGCCCCCCAGGGTGCCTTCTGGGCGTGTTCAGGTGGGAAGACGTACTCACACCTGCATGTGCACGAAATGGCGGGTCTACGCTGTACCGTTGGGATTCCATCAATGTGCCCCTCCAGAACATTTGACTTTATTGACCCCAAATATAACCGGAGGAAATGGGATGTTCAAACACCTCAGGCTGCACCCGAGTGGGTAAGAGGGGTCCGAGCACCCGATTATTATACCCGGGCAAGGAAAGCGGCCCTTGCATTCGAGGCCCATTTGGCCCCAGGTGTGCTTCTACAAAGGCACCAGTTTGTATTGGAAAAGTTGACCTGGCAGGTACATATTTTGAGTAATTGGACTGCACGTGCTTTTGGAGAACTGAATTTGCAGGTTCAACAGGTGTTGAAGATGGCCTTGCAGAACCGTCTAGCCCTGGACATGCTATTAGTCAAAGAACAAGGTGTATGTGGAGTGCTGAACCATACAGCTGGAGAATGCTGCGTTACCATACACAATGCCACGACCACGATCGAGGAAGCACGTCAGAGGATGCAGGAAATCACAGACGAGATGGGAGGCTTGTTCCAGTCAATGTTATCGAATGAATGGAAGGTGGATTGGAACCCTGCCTCGTGGATTTCAACTTTGCTCAAAAAACTTGGACTTGCGGGATGGTGGGATTGCATAGTGGAAGCTTTAGTGATACTTTTGTTAATATTAATCGGTCTAGCTATCGGCTTTGCCATAATAAGGTGCCTGATTAGCCGCTTACTCGCTTCTCTCTCTCCTTCTATACGGTATGTTCAGATCACCACTGTTGAAGAGGACCTTGGAGTGTTTGAGCCACGGGGTGGTGTAAGGGACGAGGCGCCGGTGACTGTACTGTGAGCCCAGACAGTGCCCCAGGAGAAGGCTCCAGAGGTAACAAAAGGCAGTCACGGGGAGGGGCCTGGTGTCACTTCCCTTGACTGACTGGTGTCACAACCACTCCTGGAACTGGGTCGAGAGAAGGTTCCAGAAGTCCAGGGACGGGGCCAATAACTAGGGGCACGTGCGAGCCTCTGGGGGCGCTCTCTACACCGAAGACCCCCGTTGGCAGGTCCAACGCTGGATCCAGGACTGGTGATCTCCCTACATCTCTCCCTCTCTAGCTCTCTCTCCCCTCTTCTAGCTCTCTCCCTCTCTCTCTTTGTCTTTTCTCTTAAAGCTGCTAAGTAACCGAAGGCCTACCTCAACTTCTCATACAGCCGCATAGCTTAGGTGGACATAATTGTAAGAGGGCCAACGTTTACAAAATGTTTGTCCCATTAAAGTTGATGTTTATGTACAGACCTTGAGTGCTATCTGACCTTAATCCACACCGAGGGGATTTGCGAATCTTAGTCACTCTCCCCTTCTCGGGGGTGGGACATGACAGCTGTCCAAAGCGCCTGAGTAGGTCATAGGGCAGGAATATGCCACTATCTTCTCCAGCAGCTTGCGATGTGACTGATGGCTCATGAGGTGATAGGACGGAAGCACGGACGTGATTTCTTAAAGTTCCTGGAAGGGCACGTGTTGGCTGCGTAGCCCCTAGGTGCGGAGCAGGAGAGCGGCATGTGCAGCTGCTTGTGATGTCCCATGCGCCTGAGGAGGTGACAGGGCGGAAGCGGGCCCCGCTGGGTTGTGCGGGTGCTTGCGAGGTCACCTGATGGCAAGTAGGTGATAGGGCAGGAGGAGGCCCCTGGCTTGCGCAGCTGCTTGTGCTGTCAGGGGTAGCTCTGTAGCTGTTAGGGCAGGAGCAAGGCGCTGGCCTGTGCAGGTGTTTGTGATGTCACTTGTACATGAGTAGGTGCTAGGGCAGGAGCAGGCCCCTGGCTTGTGCAGGTGCATGTGATGTCACTGGTGATTCGTTGGGTGTTAGGGCGGAAGCAGGCCCCTGGCCTGCGACGGGGCTTTTGAGGTAACTGTTGTCCGAGTATCTGATTGCGTCTGAAAGGAGAGCTGGCTTGCGCAGGTGCTTGTGACGCGCTATGTGTTTGAGTGCTCAGAGGGCGGGATGAAGCTCCTGGCTTCTTCAGGTGCATGGGATGTCCCAGGTGGATGAGTGGGTGATAGGGTGGAAGGAGGCCGTGGGGGTCTTCATGTGCTTCGGATGTCACACGTACCCGAGTAGGTGATAGGGCAGGAGAAGGACCTGGCTTGTGCAGGGGCTTGTGGTGTCAGTGGTGGCTTGTAGCTCTTGGGGCAGGAGCGTGCCGCCGTGTTCTGCAGCTTCTGGTGATGGCAGAGGTGGCTGAGTAGGTGCTGGGGCAGAAGCAGGCAGCTGGCTTCTGCAGCTGCTTCTGTTGTCACTGATGACTGCGTAGCTGACAGAGCAGGAGTATGCAGCTGGCTTGCGCAGGTGCTTGTGATGACGTAGGTGGCTGAGTAGCTGTGAAGGCAGGAGCATGCAGCTGGCTTCCGCAGGTGCTTGTGATGTCATACGTGCTGGTGTAGGTGATAGGTTAGAAGGAGGCACTTGGCTTGGTCCTGGGCCTGCGAGGTCACATGTGGCTGAGTGGGTGATAGGGCGGGAGCATGCGCCCGGCTTGTGCAGCTGCTTGTGATGTCACTGTTGGCTCTGTGGCTCTTGGGGCAGGAGCAGGTGGCCGGCTCGTGCAGGTGCTTGTGACGTCACTTGATCCCAAGTAGGGTCTCGGGCCAGAGGTGGCCCCTGGTGTGTGCACCTCCTTGCGATGACCCTGGTGGCACCGTAGCTCCTAGGGTCGGAGCATGCAGCTGGCTTGTGCAGGCGCTTCTGGTGTCCCATGTAGCTGCGTAGGTGAGAGGGCTAGAGCAGGAGCGTTCCTTGTGCGGCTCATTGTGATGTCCCAGGTGCCTGCGGAGTTGATAGAGCAGGAGGAGGCAGCTGGCTTGTACATCTCCTTGTGATGTCACTGGTGGCCAAGGAGCTGATTGGGCACGAAGGGACGCCTGGCCGGTGAAGGTGCTTATGTTGTCACTGTTGGCTGAGGAGCTGACAGGGCAGGAGGAAGCAGCTGGCTTGTGCACCTGCTTGTGATGTCGCTGGGGGCTCTGTAGCACTTAGGGCAGGAGCGCGCAGCTGGCTTGTGTACGTGTTTATGATGTTGTAAGGGACGAGGCCCAGGTGACTGTACTGTGAGCCCAGGCAATGCCCTGAGAGGAGGCTCCAGAAGTAGCAAAGGCAGTCACGGGGAGGGGCCTGGTGTCAGTTCCCTTGACTGACTGGTGTCTCAGCCACTCCTGGAACTGGGGCGAGAGAAGGTTCCAGAAGTCCAGGGACTGGGGCCAATAACTAGGGGCACGTGCAAGCCTCTGGGGCGCTCTCTACACCGAAGACCCCCCCTTGCCAGATCTAGCGCTGGATCCAGGACTGGTGATCTCCCTCTCTCTCCCCCCCCCTCTCTCTCTCCCCCTCCCCCCTCCCCCCCCCCTTTTCTCTTAAAACTGCTAAGTAACACAAGGCCTACCTCAGCTCCTCATAAAGCCTAAGCGCATAACTTAGGTGGATACAATTATGAGAGAGTCAACGTTTACAGAATGTTTGTTCCATTAAAGTTGATGTTTATGTACGGACCTTGAGTGTTATGTCACTTTAATCCACACCGAGGGGATTTGCGAATGTTAGTCACTCTCCCCTTCTCGGAGGTGGGACGTGACTTACAAATTGTTGTCACGGACAGGATCCCCTCAGTGTTGGAAGGTCCTAAGGGATACTGACTCTTCACCCGGTGAGTGCGGGCGGGGAGAGCCGGGAAGTGACCTCTCAGCGATAAGCTGGGAGAGGTTTGAGCAGTGGCAAGCCATGGCTGCCCGGGAAATGCCGGTGCTTGACTGCTCCCCTGTTATTGAAAAGTTGAAGGAATATAGGGCGTGCCCTTCCCCACCAGGGATGGCATGGGCCCATATCAGTTGGCACGACCCGAAAGCTGTAGCAGATAAAATTACAACCCTTATGAAGGAACAAAAGGCGCGACCAGGAAAAGGGAAAGCCACGGTGTGTGCTGTGTTGGGAGCAGCACTAGTGGCAGGCCAGAAGGAGAGGCACCTGGTTAAACAAACTAATGATGAAATGGTTAAATCTTTGCAGGAACAAATAAAAACACTGCAGAGCCAACTAACCGCCGAACGTAATACCACTCAGCGACTCCACACGGCTCTGTCAGATGCGTTGTACCGAGAAAGAATTTTACGGTCCGAATTAGAGGAAGGGGGGCAAGAATCTCTGGATCGGACAGATCTTAATTCTGTTCTGGATAGTGTGCCGGTATTTATGAGCTTGGCACAGTTGGCCAAAAATCAGGGCCTAAGACCCTTGTACTCAACGAAGGAGCTAGAAATTGACCGAGAAATGTTTTACCCCGAGAATGAGGAAGTGGTGATGAGGCCAGTGATTAAGACAGAGACCGCCGATAATGGCCAAGGTGCGGGAGCCCCGCAAATTACTGTCTGGACGGTGCCGTACTCGGCAGCCGAAATGTCGAAAATCCAGGAAAAATATACCAGGTTAGCTCAAGAAACCGAGACAGAATATGTATGGAGAGTATCACTGACCGGTGGTGATCGAGTTCTGCTGTCGGAAGAGGAGGCCCAGGGGTACTGGGGGCCGGGGGTTTTCCTAACTACTGATGACCCAAGAGAGCCGTGGTCGTTAACTCAACGAACTGCTTATTGGGCAGGGGGTCTAGACCCCTTGGAAAGGGGAGATCCAGTATGCATCGAAACCCCAACTCTAAACCATTTGATCGAGAGTTTGCAGAAGGCTGCTTGTCTTCAGTTAATGCATGATAGGCGTTTAGTCCCTCAACAACCTTCCCCGATGCTATTAATTGCTAACCCTGATAGAATGACTCCCCTGATTCGGGGTCTGCCTGATTCTTTGAAACTATATGCAGTAGAACTACAAGACCGTTTGCGGGACGCGTTAGCCCCACGAGGAGGGAGACGGGCCCGAGGAGGAGGGCCCATGACTTGGGGAGAAGTAGCCCAAGAGTTAACAAAGTATGGTAGGAGGATGGGGATCACTGGGGGAGCTACAAAATCAAAAACTGCTGTGCGAAGAGCGGAGCGGCAGGACAATCGCCCGCCCCGGCGGGCCTCAGGGGCAAAGAGAAACCTGTTGTGGGCTGGGGGAATCGAAAAGGGGATTCCCCGGGATTTAATGGACGGTATGCCTACTATGGCCTTAGAAAAGCTCATTCGAGCGTGGAAAGACAAAAGGAAGGTGCCCCCCAAAATTGAACAGCCCGCTCGAGAGACTATGAGGACAGAACCCCGATATGACGACATGACGGAAATTGCCTCCAAGGCACCTACCGCCCCTGAAAAGGATTTGATGGATCTTGGGACGGGAAACTGGATGCGCCGTCCCCAGTAAGTGAGCCGGGGGATGGCCAGTGGGTCCATTTAAGAAGGCTCACGGAAAATAGTAAGGGAGATAATACTGTGAGAGGTTTGAAGTCGTGGTTCAGCTGTTTACCCAAACCCCAATCGATCCAATCGGATAACGGAAGCCACTTTACTGCCGGGGTGGTTCAAGAGTGGGCACGAGGCGAAAGGATCCAGTGGATCTGTCACACCCCATACTACCCCCAGGCGAATGGCATGGCTGAATGCACCAATGGGCTCTTGCAGCAGGCCCTGAAACCTCACGAACCTGGGTGGGCACAGCGGGTGTCAGATGCGGGATATAAAGTTAATAGCCGCTGGGGAATTAATGGGTGCCCATGACCTACTGCGTTTCGTCCCAAGCCTCCGTCCATACTCCCCGGGAAAAAGGAGGCTAAGGACCCTGCGAACCCGCTCCATTATCCGGGACAACCTGTTCTGGTGGACCTACCAACGGTGGTAGCGGTGCCTCTAACCTTAAAAAAACCCGCTCAATCTTTACACTTGGGTGGCCACCGACGCACATGGGAAGGATCACCGAATCCATACCCGACGGATTGTCCCATCCTATTAATCATTGTTCGTCTTTATGGATATATTTTGCAGGTTGTCAGAAGCCCACCGTGGGACTTGTGTTTTTGGTGTTGAGTGGGTCATTCTTTGCATTGTTTGTCTGATTTTATTAAGCCTGTTTTGTTTCTTTACTAGAGAAAGGTGGGGGGGGGAAAGTTTATATCCTTACTTTGTGGATGTATAATCTTGTCTCGGTCAACCGGGAATTTGGATAGCCAACCCAACTTGGCATGGGAGCTGATTACTGGTTTTAGCTGAATCTGGAATCGAAGAGACCAAGGTCTTTGTGTGGACCTCCCCACGTCCGCGTCAGCGGGCTTCAAATTTGCCATTATTTGGCTAAATTTCTCACAAATTCTAAATGCGAAGGTAGAAATGTTAAACCAAAAGTGCATTCGAAATACACACAGGAAGGGAAAATGTTTGTGGGGAGCTGACTCACCCCCATTCCAAGAGTATAGCGGGACAACTTGGTACGGACCCTCTCCAGTGGCCTGTCTATTTCCGGTTAACGCGACCTGGAGAGACCTATGCAATGCTACCTGTTGGAAGCAACAGCTCTGTCAGGGGACTACAAATGCTGCCCTCGCAGCCCAAAAGAATTGGACATGGTGTCCCCGGGAAGCGAAGATCCCTTGCAATCTTGTGCTGAATTGGACGTGGTGTCCCCGGGAAGTGGAGATCCCCTGTAATCTAGTACGTTGGTGGGATCCCCCCACTTCACGGTGAACCCCTACGCCACGAATATAATGTCCCGTTCTCCCCAGGTTGGCGTATTCAAATTCCTAACAAATGGGGTGGCTATACCCACCGTGATTGTTCTCGTTATGAATGTGCTTGGTCCCTTAAACATTTTTTGTCCAATCCAGATAATATAATTGACGCACAGGAAATAAATCCCCTACCCCATGAGAATACTATTCTAATGAGTTGTTCACGAATGATTAGTTGTGAATCGTTATCGTGGGACCCAATAGAAACATGGTATGTCCCAGAGTTGCGAACCTTTATTCGGGATATGTGTACTTGTTGGGGTTTTCCGGTACCGGGGTTTAAACCTGGAGATCCCATGTGTTATGGAAACATTGTCAATCGAGAAACCGCGTTACAATGCGGAGTTACGCTTACCCACAAAACAAAGTGGAATTTTGCGTGGGAAGGGGAAACCAAACTAACCGAACCCTATGACCCATCAACATGCTCCACTGCTAAATATCCAGCCCCCCAGGGTGCCTTCTGGGCGTGTTCAGGTGGGAAGACGTACTCACACCTGCATGTGCACGAAATGGCGGGTCTACGCTGTACCGTTGGGATTCCATCAATGTGCCCCTCCAGAACATTTGACTTTATTGACCCCAAATATAACCGGAGGAAATGGGATGTTCAAACACCTCAGGCTGCACCCGAGTGGGTAAGAGGGGTCCGAGCACCCGATTATTATACCCGGGCAAGGAAAGCGGCCCTTGCATTCGAGGCCCATTTGGCCCCAGGTGTGCTTCTACAAAGGCACCAGTTTGTATTGGAAAAGTTGACCTGGCAGGTACATATTTTGAGTAATTGGACTGCACGTGCTTTTGGAGAACTGAATTTGCAGGTTCAACAGGTGTTGAAGATGGCCTTGCAGAACCGTCTAGCCCTGGACATGCTATTAGTCAAAGAACAAGGTGTATGTGGAGTGCTGAACCATACAGCTGGAGAATGCTGCGTTACCATACACAATGCCACGACCACGATCGAGGAAGCACGTCAGAGGATGCAGGAAATCACAGACGAGATGGGAGGCTTGTTCCAGTCAATGTTATCGAATGAATGGAAGGTGGATTGGAACCCTGCCTCGTGGATTTCAACTTTGCTCAAAAAACTTGGACTTGCGGGATGGTGGGATTGCATAGTGGAAGCTTTAGTGATACTTTTGTTAATATTAATCGGTCTAGCTATCGGCTTTGCCATAATAAGGTGCCTGATTAGCCGCTTACTCGCTTCTCTCTCTCCTTCTATACGGTATGTTCAGATCACCACTGTTGAAGAGGACCTTGGAGTGTTTGAGCCACGGGGTGGTGTAAGGGACGAGGCGCCGGTGACTGTACTGTGAGCCCAGACAGTGCCCCAGGAGAAGGCTCCAGAGGTAACAAAAGGCAGTCACGGGGAGGGGCCTGGTGTCACTTCCCTTGACTGACTGGTGTCACAACCACTCCTGGAACTGGGTCGAGAGAAGGTTCCAGAAGTCCAGGGACGGGGCCAATAACTAGGGGCACGTGCGAGCCTCTGGGGGCGCTCTCTACACCGAAGACCCCCGTTGGCAGGTCCAACGCTGGATCCAGGACTGGTGATCTCCCTACATCTCTCCCTCTCTAGCTCTCTCTCCCCTCTTCTAGCTCTCTCCCTCTCTCTCTTTGTCTTTTCTCTTAAAGCTGCTAAGTAACCGAAGGCCTACCTCAACTTCTCATACAGCCGCATAGCTTAGGTGGACATAATTGTAAGAGGGCCAACGTTTACAAAATGTTTGTCCCATTAAAGTTGATGTTTATGTACAGACCTTGAGTGCTATCTGACCTTAATCCACACCGAGGGGATTTGCGAATCTTAGTCACTCTCCCCTTCTCGGGGGTGGGACATGACAGCTGTCCAAAGCGCCTGAGTAGGTCATAGGGCAGGAATATGCCACTATCTTCTCCAGCAGCTTGCGATGTGACTGATGGCTCATGAGGTGATAGGACGGAAGCACGGACGTGATTTCTTAAAGTTCCTGGAAGGGCACGTGTTGGCTGCGTAGCCCCTAGGTGCGGAGCAGGAGAGCGGCATGTGCAGCTGCTTGTGATGTCCCATGCGCCTGAGGAGGTGACAGGGCGGAAGCGGGCCCCGCTGGGTTGTGCGGGTGCTTGCGAGGTCACCTGATGGCAAGTAGGTGATAGGGCAGGAGGAGGCCCCTGGCTTGCGCAGCTGCTTGTGCTGTCAGGGGTAGCTCTGTAGCTGTTAGGGCAGGAGCAAGGCGCTGGCCTGTGCAGGTGTTTGTGATGTCACTTGTACATGAGTAGGTGCTAGGGCAGGAGCAGGCCCCTGGCTTGTGCAGGTGCATGTGATGTCACTGGTGATTCGTTGGGTGTTAGGGCGGAAGCAGGCCCCTGGCCTGCGACGGGGCTTTTGAGGTAACTGTTGTCCGAGTATCTGATTGCGTCTGAAAGGAGAGCTGGCTTGCGCAGGTGCTTGTGACGCGCTATGTGTTTGAGTGCTCAGAGGGCGGGATGAAGCTCCTGGCTTCTTCAGGTGCATGGGATGTCCCAGGTGGATGAGTGGGTGATAGGGTGGAAGGAGGCCGTGGGGGTCTTCATGTGCTTCGGATGTCACACGTACCCGAGTAGGTGATAGGGCAGGAGAAGGACCTGGCTTGTGCAGGGGCTTGTGATGTCAGTGGTGGCTTGTAGCTCTTGGGGCAGGAGCGTGCCGCCGTGTTCTGCAGCTTCTGGTGATGGCAGAGGTGGCTGAGTAGGTGCTGGGGCAGAAGCAGGCAGCTGGCTTCTGCAGCTGCTTCTGTTGTCACTGATGACTGCGTAGCTGACAGAGCAGGAGTATGCAGCTGGCTTGCGCAGGTGCTTGTGATGACGTAGGTGGCTGAGTAGCTGTGAAGGCAGGAGCATGCAGCTGGCTTCCGCAGGTGCTTGTGATGTCATACGTGCTGGTGTAGGTGATAGGTTAGAAGGAGGCACTTGGCTTGGTCCTGGGCCTGCGAGGTCACATGTGGCTGAGTGGGTGATAGGGCGGGAGCATGCGCCCGGCTTGTGCAGCTGCTTGTGATGTCACTGTTGGCTCTGTGGCTCTTGGGGCAGGAGCAGGTGGCCGGCTCGTGCAGGTGCTTGTGACGTCACTTGATCCCAAGTAGGGTCTCGGGCCAGAGGTGGCCCCTGGTGTGTGCACCTCCTTGCGATGACCCTGGTGGCACCGTAGCTCCTAGGGTCGGAGCATGCAGCTGGCTTGTGCAGGCGCTTCTGGTGTCCCATGTAGCTGCGTAGGTGAGAGGGCTAGAGCAGGAGCGTTCCTTGTGCGGCTCATTGTGATGTCCCAGGTGCCTGCGGAGTTGATAGAGCAGGAGGAGGCAGCTGGCTTGTACATCTCCTTGTGATGTCACTGGTGGCCAAGGAGCTGATTGGGCACGAAGGGACGCCTGGCCGGTGAAGGTGCTTATGTTGTCACTGTTGGCTGAGGAGCTGACAGGGCAGGAGGAAGCAGCTGGCTTGTGCACCTGCTTGTGATGTCGCTGGGGGCTCTGTAGCACTTAGGGCAGGAGCGCGCAGCTGGCTTGTGTACGTGTTTATGATGTTGTAAGGGACGAGGCCCAGGTGACTGTACTGTGAGCCCAGGCAATGCCCTGAGAGGAGGCTCCAGAAGTAGCAAAGGCAGTCACGGGGAGGGGCCTGGTGTCAGTTCCCTTGACTGACTGGTGTCTCAGCCACTCCTGGAACTGGGGCGAGAGAAGGTTCCAGAAGTCCAGAGACTGGGGCCAATAACTAGGGGCACGTGCAAGCCTCTGGGGCGCTCTCTACACCGAAGACCCCCCCTTGCCAGATCTAGCGCTGGATCCAGGACTGGTGATCTCCCTCTCTCTCCCCCCCCCTCTCTCTCTCCCCCTCCCCCCTCCCCCCCCCCTTTTCTCTTAAAACTGCTAAGTAACACAAGGCCTACCTCAGCTCCTCATAAAGCCTAAGCGCATAACTTAGGTGGATACAATTATGAGAGAGTCAACGTTTACAGAATGTTTGTTCCATTAAAGTTGATGTTTATGTACGGACCTTGAGTGTTATGTCACTTTAATCCACACCGAGGGGATTTGCGAATGTTAGTCACTCTCCCCTTCTCGGAGGTGGGACGTGACTTACAAATTGTTGTCACGGACAGGATCCCCTCAGTGTTGGAAGGTCCTAAGGGATACTGACTCTTCACCCGGTGAGTGCGGGCGGGGAGAGCCGGGAAGTGACCTCTCAGCGATAAGCTGGGAGAGGTTTGAGCAGTGGCAAGCCATGGCTGCCCGGGAAATGCCGGTGCTTGACTGCTCCCCTGTTATTGAAAAGTTGAAGGAATATAGGGCGTGCCCTTCCCCACCAGGGATGGCATGGGCCCATATCAGTTGGCACGACCCGAAAGCTGTAGCAGATAAAATTACAACCCTTATGAAGGAACAAAAGGCGCGACCAGGAAAAGGGAAAGCCACGGTGTGTGCTGTGTTGGGAGCAGCACTAGTGGCAGGCCAGAAGGAGAGGCACCTGGTTAAACAAACTAATGATGAAATGGTTAAATCTTTGCAGGAACAAATAAAAACACTGCAGAGCCAACTAACCGCCGAACGTAATACCACTCAGCGACTCCACACGGCTCTGTCAGATGCGTTGTACCGAGAAAGAATTTTACGGTCCGAATTAGAGGAAGGGGGGCAAGAATCTCTGGATCGGACAGATCTTAATTCTGTTCTGGATAGTGTGCCGGTATTTATGAGCTTGGCACAGTTGGCCAAAAATCAGGGCCTAAGACCCTTGTACTCAACGAAGGAGCTAGAAATTGACCGAGAAATGTTTTACCCCGAGAATGAGGAAGTGGTGATGAGGCCAGTGATTAAGACAGAGACCGCCGATAATGGCCAAGGTGCGGGAGCCCCGCAAATTACTGTCTGGACGGTGCCGTACTCGGCAGCCGAAATGTCGAAAATCCAGGAAAAATATACCAGGTTAGCTCAAGAAACCGAGACAGAATATGTATGGAGAGTATCACTGACCGGTGGTGATCGAGTTCTGCTGTCGGAAGAGGAGGCCCAGGGGTACTGGGGGCCGGGGGTTTTCCTAACTACTGATGACCCAAGAGAGCCGTGGTCGTTAACTCAACGAACTGCTTATTGGGCAGGGGGTCTAGACCCCTTGGAAAGGGGAGATCCAGTATGCATCGAAACCCCAACTCTAAACCATTTGATCGAGAGTTTGCAGAAGGCTGCTTGTCTTCAGTTAATGCATGATAGGCGTTTAGTCCCTCAACAACCTTCCCCGATGCTATTAATTGCTAACCCTGATAGAATGACTCCCCTGATTCGGGGTCTGCCTGATTCTTTGAAACTATATGCAGTAGAACTACAAGACCGTTTGCGGGACGCGTTAGCCCCACGAGGAGGGAGACGGGCCCGAGGAGGAGGGCCCATGACTTGGGGAGAAGTAGCCCAAGAGTTAACAAAGTATGGTAGGAGGATGGGGATCACTGGGGGAGCTACAAAATCAAAAACTGCTGTGCGAAGAGCGGAGCGGCAGGACAATCGCCCGCCCCGGCGGGCCTCAGGGGCAAAGAGAAACCTGTTGTGGGCTGGGGGAATCGAAAAGGGGATTCCCCGGGATTTAATGGACGGTATGCCTACTATGGCCTTAGAAAAGCTCATTCGAGCGTGGAAAGACAAAAGGAAGGTGCCCCCCAAAATTGAACAGCCCGCTCGAGAGACTATGAGGACAGAACCCCGATATGACGACATGACGGAAATTGCCTCCAAGGCACCTACCGCCCCTGAAAAGGATTTGATGGATCTTGGGACGGGAAACTGGATGCGCCGTCCCCAGTAAGTGAGCCGGGGGATGGCCAGTGGGTCCATTTAAGAAGGCTCACGGAAAATAGTAAGGGAGATAATACTGTGAGAGGTTTGAAGTCGTGGTTCAGCTGTTTACCCAAACCCCAATCGATCCAATCGGATAACGGAAGCCACTTTACTGCCGGGGTGGTTCAAGAGTGGGCACGAGGCGAAAGGATCCAGTGGATCTGTCACACCCCATACTACCCCCAGGCGAATGGCATGGCTGAATGCACCAATGGGCTCTTGCAGCAGGCCCTGAAACCTCACGAACCTGGGTGGGCACAGCGGGTGTCAGATGCGGGATATAAAGTTAATAGCCGCTGGGGAATTAATGGGTGCCCATGACCTACTGCGTTTCGTCCCAAGCCTCCGTCCATACTCCCCGGGAAAAAGGAGGCTAAGGACCCTGCGAACCCGCTCCATTATCCGGGACAACCTGTTCTGGTGGACCTACCAACGGTGGTAGCGGTGCCTCTAACCTTAAAAAAACCCGCTCAATCTTTACACTTGGGTGGCCACCGACGCACATGGGAAGGATCACCGAATCCATACCCGACGGATTGTCCCATCCTATTAATCATTGTTCGTCTTTATGGATATATTTTGCAGGTTGTCAGAAGCCCACCGTGGGACTTGTGTTTTTGGTGTTGAGTGGGTCATTCTTTGCATTGTTTGTCTGATTTTATTAAGCCTGTTTTGTTTCTTTACTAGAGAAAGGTGTGGGGGGGAAAGTTTATATCCTTACTTTGTGGATGTATAATCTTGTCTCGGTCAACCGGGAATTTGGATAGCCAACCCAACTTGGCATGGGAGCTGATTACTGGTTTTAGCTGAATCTGGAATCGAAGAGACCAAGGTCTTTGTGTGGACCTCCCCACGTCCGCGTCAGCGGGCTTCAAATTTGCCATTATTTGGCTAAATTTCTCACAAATTCTAAATGCGAAGGTAGAAATGTTAAACCAAAAGTGCATTCGAAATACACACAGGAAGGGAAAATGTTTGTGGGGAGCTGACTCACCCCCATTCCAAGAGTATAGCGGGACAACTTGGTACGGACCCTCTCCAGTGGCCTGTCTATTTCCGGTTAACGCGACCTGGAGAGACCTATGCAATGCTACCTGTTGGAAGCAACAGCTCTGTCAGGGGACTACAAATGCTGCCCTCGCAGCCCAAAAGAATTGGACATGGTGTCCCCGGGAAGCGAAGATCCCTTGCAATCTTGTGCTGAATTGGACGTGGTGTCCCCGGGAAGTGGAGATCCCCTGTAATCTAGTACGTTGGTGGGATCCCCCCACTTCACGGTGAACCCCTACGCCACGAATATAATGTCCCGTTCTCCCCAGGTTGGTGTATTCAAATTCCTAACAAATGGGGTGGCTATACCCACCGTGATTGTTCTCGTTATGAATGTGCTTGGTCCCTTAAACATTTTTTGTCCAATCCAGATAATATAATTGACGCACAGGAAATAAATCCCCTACCCCATGAGAATACTATTCTAATGAGTTGTTCACGAATGATTAGTTGTGAATCGTTATCGTGGGACCCAATAGAAACATGGTATGTCCCAGAGTTGCGAACCTTTATTCGGGATATGTGTACTTGTTGGGGTTTTCCGGTACCGGGGTTTAAACCTGGAGATCCCATGTGTTATGGAAACATTGTCAATCGAGAAACCGCGTTACAATGCGGAGTTACGCTTACCCACAAAACAAAGTGGAATTTTGCGTGGGAAGGGGAAACCAAACTAACCGAACCCTATGACCCATCAACATGCTCCACTGCTAAATATCCAGCCCCCCAGGGTGCCTTCTGGGCGTGTTCAGGTGGGAAGACGTACTCACACCTGCATGTGCACGAAATGGCGGGTCTACGCTGTACCGTTGGGATTCCATCAATGTGCCCCTCCAGAACATTTGACTTTATTGACCCCAAATATAACCGGAGGAAATGGGATGTTCAAACACCTCAGGCTGCACCCGAGTGGGTAAGAGGGGTCCGAGCACCCGATTATTATACCCGGGCAAGGAAAGCGGCCCTTGCATTCGAGGCCCATTTGGCCCCAGGTGTGCTTCTACAAAGGCACCAGTTTGTATTGGAAAAGTTGACCTGGCAGGTACATATTTTGAGTAATTGGACTGCACGTGCTTTTGGAGAACTGAATTTGCAGGTTCAACAGGTGTTGAAGATGGCCTTGCAGAACCGTCTAGCCCTGGACATGCTATTAGTCAAAGAACAAGGTGTATGTGGAGTGCTGAACCATACAGCTGGAGAATGCTGCGTTACCATACACAATGCCACGACCACGATCGAGGAAGCACGTCAGAGGATGCAGGAAATCACAGACGAGATGGGAGGCTTGTTCCAGTCAATGTTATCGAATGAATGGAAGGTGGATTGGAACCCTGCCTCGTGGATTTCAACTTTGCTCAAAAAACTTGGACTTGCGGGATGGTGGGATTGCATAGTGGAAGCTTTAGTGATACTTTTGTTAATATTAATCGGTCTAGCTATCGGCTTTGCCATAATAAGGTGCCTGATTAGCCGCTTACTCGCTTCTCTCTCTCCTTCTATACGGTATGTTCAGATCACCACTGTTGAAGAGGACCTTGGAGTGTTTGAGCCACGGGGTGGTGTAAGGGACGAGGCGCCGGTGACTGTACTGTGAGCCCAGACAGTGCCCCAGGAGAAGGCTCCAGAGGTAACAAAAGGCAGTCACGGGGAGGGGCCTGGTGTCACTTCCCTTGACTGACTGGTGTCACAACCACTCCTGGAACTGGGTCGAGAGAAGGTTCCAGAAGTCCAGGGACGGGGCCAATAACTAGGGGCACGTGCGAGCCTCTGGGGGCGCTCTCTACACCGAAGACCCCCGTTGGCAGGTCCAACGCTGGATCCAGGACTGGTGATCTCCCTACATCTCTCCCTCTCTAGCTCTCTCTCCCCTCTTCTAGCTCTCTCCCTCTCTCTCTTTGTCTTTTCTCTTAAAGCTGCTAAGTAACCGAAGGCCTACCTCAACTTCTCATACAGCCGCATAGCTTAGGTGGACATAATTGTAAGAGGGCCAACGTTTACAAAATGTTTGTCCCATTAAAGTTGATGTTTATGTACAGACCTTGAGTGCTATCTGACCTTAATCCACACCGAGGGGATTTGCGAATCTTAGTCACTCTCCCCTTCTCGGGGGTGGGACATGACAGCTGTCCAAAGCGCCTGAGTAGGTCACAGGGCAGGAATATGCCACTATCTTCTCCAGCAGCTTGCGATGTGACTGATGGCTCATGAGGTGATAGGACGGAAGCACGGACGTGATTTCTTAAAGTTCCTGGAAGGGCACGTGTTGGCTGCGTAGCCCCTAGGTGCGGAGCAGGAGAGCGGCATGTGCAGCTGCTTGTGATGTCCCATGCGCCTGAGGAGGTGACAGGGCGGAAGCGGGCCCCGCTGGGTTGTGCGGGTGCTTGCGAGGTCACCTGATGGCAAGTAGGTGATAGGGCAGGAGGAGGCCCCTGGCTTGCGCAGCTGCTTGTGCTGTCAGGGGTAGCTCTGTAGCTGTTAGGGCAGGAGCAAGGCGCTGGCCTGTGCAGGTGTTTGTGATGTCACTTGTACATGAGTAGGTGCTAGGGCAGGAGCAGGCCCCTGGCTTGTGCAGGTGCATGTGATGTCACTGGTGATTCGTTGGGTGTTAGGGCGGAAGCAGGCCCCTGGCCTGCGACGGGGCTTTTGAGGTAACTGTTGTCCGAGTATCTGATTGCGTCTGAAAGGAGAGCTGGCTTGCGCAGGTGCTTGTGATGCGCTATGTGTTTGAGTGCTCAGAGGGCGGGATGAAGCTCCTGGCTTCTTCAGGTGCATGGGATGTCCCAGGTGGATGAGTGGGTGATAGGGTGGAAGGAGGCCGTGGGGGTCTTCATGTGCTTCGGATGTCACACGTACCCGAGTAGGTGATAGGGCAGGAGAAGGACCTGGCTTGTGCAGGGGCTTGTGATGTCAGTGGTGGCTTGTAGCTCTTGGGGCAGGAGCGTGCCGCCGTGTTCTGCAGCTTCTGGTGATGGCAGAGGTGGCTGAGTAGGTGCTGGGGCAGAAGCAGGCAGCTGGCTTCTGCAGCTGCTTCTGTTGTCACTGATGACTGCGTAGCTGACAGAGCAGGAGTATGCAGCTGGCTTGCGCAGGTGCTTGTGATGACGTAGGTGGCTGAGTAGCTGTGAAGGCAGGAGCATGCAGCTGGCTTCCGCAGGTGCTTGTGATGTCATACGTGCTGGTGTAGGTGATAGGTTAGAAGGAGGCACTTGGCTTGGTCCTGGGCCTGCGAGGTCACATGTGGCTGAGTGGGTGATAGGGCGGGAGCATGCGCCCGGCTTGTGCAGCTGCTTGTGATGTCACTGTTGGCTCTGTGGCTCTTGGGGCAGGAGCAGGTGGCCGGCTCGTGCAGGTGCTTGTGACGTCACTTGATCCCAAGTAGGGTCTCGGGCCAGAGGTGGCCCCTGGTGTGTGCACCTCCTTGCGATGACCCTGGTGGCACCGTAGCTCCTAGGGTCGGAGCATGCAGCTGGCTTGTGCAGGCGCTTCTGGTGTCCCATGTAGCTGCGTAGGTGAGAGGGCTAGAGCAGGAGCGTTCCTTGTGCGGCTCATTGTGATGTCCCAGGTGCCTGCGGAGTTGATAGAGCAGGAGGAGGCAGCTGGCTTGTACATCTCCTTGTGATGTCACTGGTGGCCAAGGAGCTGATTGGGCACGAAGGGACGCCTGGCCGGTGAAGGTGCTTATGTTGTCACTGTTGGCTGAGGAGCTGACAGGGCAGGAGGAAGCAGCTGGCTTGTGCACCTGCTTGTGATGTCGCTGGGGGCTCTGTAGCACTTAGGGCAGGAGCGCGCAGCTGGCTTGTGTACGTGTTTATGATGTTGTAAGGGACGAGGCCCAGGTGACTGTACTGTGAGCCCAGGCAATGCCCTGAGAGGAGGCTCCAGAAGTAGCAAAGGCAGTCACGGGGAGGGGCCTGGTGTCAGTTCCCTTGACTGACTGGTGTCTCAGCCACTCCTGGAACTGGGGCGAGAGAAGGTTCCAGAAGTCCAGGGACTGGGGCCAATAACTAGGGGCACGTGCAAGCCTCTGGGGCGCTCTCTACACCGAAGACCCCCCCTTGCCAGATCTAGCGCTGGATCCAGGACTGGTGATCTCCCTCTCTCTCTCCCCCCCTCTCTCTCTCCCCCTCCCCCCTCCCCCCCCCCCTTTTCTCTTAAAGCTGCTAAGTAACACAAGGCCTACCTCAGCTCCTCATAAAGCCTAAGCGCATAACTTAGGTGGATACAATTATGAGAGAGTCAACGTTTACAGAATGTTTGTTCCATTAAAGTTGATGTTTATGTACGGACCTTGAGTGTTATGTCACTTTAATCCACACCGAGGGGATTTGCGAATGTTAGTCACTCTCCCCTTCTCGGAGGTGGGACGTGACTTACAAATTGTTGTCACGGACAGGATCCCCTCAGTGTTGGAAGGTCCTAAGGGATACTGACTCTTCACCCGGTGAGTGCGGGCGGGGAGAGCCGGGAAGTGACCTCTCAGCGATAAGCTGGGAGAGGTTTGAGCAGTGGCAAGCCATGGCTGCCCGGGAAATGCCGGTGCTTGACTGCTCCCCTGTTATTGAAAAGTTGAAGGAATATAGGGCGTGCCCTTCCCCACCAGGGATGGCATGGGCCCATATCAGTTGGCACGACCCGAAAGCTGTAGCAGATAAAATTACAACCCTTATGAAGGAACAAAAGGCGCGACCAGGAAAAGGGAAAGCCACGGTGTGTGCTGTGTTGGGAGCAGCACTAGTGGCAGGCCAGAAGGAGAGGCACCTGGTTAAACAAACTAATGATGAAATGGTTAAATCTTTGCAGGAACAAATAAAAACACTGCAGAGCCAACTAACCGCCGAACGTAATACCACTCAGCGACTCCACACGGCTCTGTCAGATGCGTTGTACCGAGAAAGAATTTTACGGTCCGAATTAGAGGAAGGGGGGCAAGAATCTCTGGATCGGACAGATCTTAATTCTGTTCTGGATAGTGTGCCGGTATTTATGAGCTTGGCACAGTTGGCCAAAAATCAGGGCCTAAGACCCTTGTACTCAACGAAGGAGCTAGAAATTGACCGAGAAATGTTTTACCCCGAGAATGAGGAAGTGGTGATGAGGCCAGTGATTAAGACAGAGACCGCCGATAATGGCCAAGGTGCGGGAGCCCCGCAAATTACTGTCTGGACGGTGCCGTACTCGGCAGCCGAAATGTCGAAAATCCAGGAAAAATATACCAGGTTAGCTCAAGAAACCGAGACAGAATATGTATGGAGAGTATCACTGACCGGTGGTGATCGAGTTCTGCTGTCGGAAGAGGAGGCCCAGGGGTACTGGGGGCCGGGGGTTTTCCTAACTACTGATGACCCAAGAGAGCCGTGGTCGTTAACTCAATGAACTGCTTATTGGGCAGGGGGTCTAGACCCCTTGGAAAGGGGAGATCCAGTATGCATCGAAACCCCAACTCTAAACCATTTGATCGAGAGTTTGCAGAAGGCTGCTTGTCTTCAGTTAATGCATGATAGGCGTTTAGTCCCTCAACAACCTTCCCCGATGCTATTAATTGCTAACCCTGATAGAATGACTCCCCTGATTCGGGGTCTGCCTGATTCTTTGAAACTATATGCAGTAGAACTACAAGACCGTTTGCGGGACGCGTTAGCCCCACGAGGAGGGAGACGGGCCCGAGGAGGAGGGCCCATGACTTGGGGAGAAGTAGCCCAAGAGTTAACAAAGTATGGTAGGAGGATGGGGATCACTGGGGGAGCTACAAAATCAAAAACTGCTGTGCGAAGAGTGGAGCGGCAGGACAATCGCCCGCCCCGGCGGGCCTCAGGGGCAAAGAGAAACCTGTTGTGGGCTGAGGGAATCGAAAAGGGGATTCCCCGGGATTTAATGGACGGTGTGCCTACTATGGCCTTAGAAAAGCTCATTCGAGCGTGGAAAGACAAAAGGAAGGTGCCCCCCAAAATTGAACAGCCCGCTCGAGAGACTATGAGGACAGAACCCCGATATGACGACATGACGGAAATTGCCTCCAAGGCACCTACCGCCCCTGAAAAGGATTTGATGGATCTTGGGACGGGAAACTGGATGCACCGTCCCCAGTAAGTGAGCCGGGGGATGGCCAGTGGGTCCATTTAAGAAGGCTCACGGAAAATAGTAAGGGAGATAATACTGTGAGAGGTTTGAAGTCGTGGTTCAGCTGTTTACCCAAACCCCAATCGATCCAATCGGATAACGGAAACCACTTTACTGCCGGGGTGGTTCAAGAGTGGGCACGAGGCGAAAGGATCCAGTGGATCTGTCACACCCCATACTACCCCCAGGCGAATGGCATGGCTGAATGCACCAATGGGCTCTTGCAGCAGGCCCTGAAACCTCACGAACCTGGGTGGGCACAGCGGGTGTCAGATGCGGGATATAAAGTTAATAGCTGCTGGGGAATTAATGGGTGCCCATGACCTACTGCGTTTCGTCCCAAGCCTCCGTCCATACTCCCCGGGAAAAAGGAGGCTAAGGACCCTGCGAACCCGCTCCATTATCCGGGACAACCTGTTCTGGTGGACCTACCAACGGTGGTAGCGGTGCCTCTAACCTTAAAAAAACCCGCTCAATCTTTACACTTGGGTGGCCACCGACGCACATGGGAAGGATCACCGAATCCATACCCGACGGATTGTCCCATCCTATTAATCATTGTTCGTCTTTATGGATATATTTTGCAGGTTGTCAGAAGCCCACCGTGGGACTTGTGTTTTTGGTGTTGAGTGGGTCATTCTTTGCATTGTTTGTCTGATTTTATTAAGCCTGTTTTGTTTCTTTACTAGAGAAAGGTGTGGGGGGGAAAGTTTATATCCTTACTTTGTGGATGTATAATCTTGTCTCGGTCAACCGGGAATTTGGATAGCCAACCCAACTTGGCATGGGAGCTGATTACTGGTTTTAGCTGAATCTGGAATCGAAGAGACCAAGGTCTTTGTGTGGACCTCCCCACGTCCGCGTCAGCGGGCTTCAAATTTGCCATTATTTGGCTAAATTTCTCACAAATTCTAAATGCGAAGGTAGAAATGTTAAACCAAAAGTGCATTCGAAATACACACAGGAAGGGAAAATGTTTGTGGGGAGCTGACTCACCCCCATTCCAAGAGTATAGCGGGACAACTTGGTACGGACCCTCTCCAGTGGCCTGTCTATTTCCGGTTAACGCGACCTGGAGAGACCTATGCAATGCTACCTGTTGGAAGCAACAGCTCTGTCAGGGGACTACAAATGCTGCCCTCGCAGCCCAAAAGAATTGGACATGGTGTCCCCGGGAAGCGAAGATCCCTTGCAATCTTGTGCTGAATTGGACGTGGTGTCCCCGGGAAGTGGAGATCCCCTGTAATCTAGTACGTTGGTGGGATCCCCCCACTTCACGGTGAACCCCTACGCCACGAATATAATGTCCCGTTCTCCCCAGGTTGGCGTATTCAAATTCCTAACAAATGGGGTGGCTATACCCACCGTGATTGTTCTCGTTATGAATGTGCTTGGTCCCTTAAACATTTTTTGTCCAATCCAGATAATATAATTGACGCACAGGAAATAAATCCCCTACCCCATGAGAATACTATTCTAATGAGTTGTTCACGAATGATTAGTTGTGAATCGTTATCGTGGGACCCAATAGAAACATGGTATGTCCCAGAGTTGCGAACCTTTATTCGGGATATGTGTACTTGTTGGGGTTTTCCGGTACCGGGGTTTAAACCTGGAGATCCCATGTGTTATGGAAACATTGTCAATCGAGAAACCGCGTTACAATGCGGAGTTACGCTTACCCACAAAACAAAGTGGAATTTTGCGTGGGAAGGGGAAACCAAACTAACCGAACCCTATGACCCATCAACATGCTCCACTGCTAAATATCCAGCCCCCCAGGGTGCCTTCTGGGCGTGTTCAGGTGGGAAGACGTACTCACACCTGCATGTGCACGAAATGGCGGGTCTACGCTGTACCGTTGGGATTCCATCAATGTGCCCCTCCAGAACATTTGACTTTATTGACCCCAAATATAACCGGAGGAAATGGGATGTTCAAACACCTCAGGCTGCACCCGAGTGGGTAAGAGGGGTCCGAGCACCCGATTATTATACCCGGGCAAGGAAAGCGGCCCTTGCATTCGAGGCCCATTTGGCCCCAGGTGTGCTTCTACAAAGGCACCAGTTTGTATTGGAAAAGTTGACCTGGCAGGTACATATTTTGAGTAATTGGACTGCACGTGCTTTTGGAGAACTGAATTTGCAGGTTCAACAGGTGTTGAAGATGGCCTTGCAGAACCGTCTAGCCCTGGACATGCTATTAGTCAAAGAACAAGGTGTATGTGGAGTGCTGAACCATACAGCTGGAGAATGCTGCGTTACCATACACAATGCCACGACCACGATCGAGGAAGCACGTCAGAGGATGCAGGAAATCACAGACGAGATGGGAGGCTTGTTCCAGTCAATGTTATCGAATGAATGGAAGGTGGATTGGAACCCTGCCTCGTGGATTTCAACTTTGCTCAAAAAACTTGGACTTGCGGGATGGTGGGATTGCATAGTGGAAGCTTTAGTGATACTTTTGTTAATATTAATCGGTCTAGCTATCGGCTTTGCCATAATAAGGTGCCTGATTAGCCGCTTACTCGCTTCTCTCTCTCCTTCTATACGGTATGTTCAGATCACCACTGTTGAAGAGGACCTTGGAGTGTTTGAGCCACGGGGTGGTGTAAGGGACGAGGCGCCGGTGACTGTACTGTGAGCCCAGACAGTGCCCCAGGAGAAGGCTCCAGAGGTAACAAAAGGCAGTCACGGGGAGGGGCCTGGTGTCACTTCCCTTGACTGACTGGTGTCACAACCACTCCTGGAACTGGGTCGAGAGAAGGTTCCAGAAGTCCAGGGACGGGGCCAATAACTAGGGGCACGTGCGAGCCTCTGGGGGCGCTCTCTACACCGAAGACCCCCGTTGGCAGGTCCAACGCTGGATCCAGGACTGGTGATCTCCCTACATCTCTCCCTCTCTAGCTCTCTCTCCCCTCTTCTAGCTCTCTCCCTCTCTCTCTTTGTCTTTTCTCTTAAAGCTGCTAAGTAACCGAAGGCCTACCTCAACTTCTCATACAGCCGCATAGCTTAGGTGGACATAATTGTAAGAGGGCCAACGTTTACAAAATGTTTGTCCCATTAAAGTTGATGTTTATGTACAGACCTTGAGTGCTATCTGACCTTAATCCACACCGAGGGGATTTGCGAATCTTAGTCACTCTCCCCTTCTCGGGGGTGGGACATGACAGCTGTCCAAAGCGCCTGAGTAGGTCACAGGGCAGGAATATGCCACTATCTTCTCCAGCAGCTTGCGATGTGACTGATGGCTCATGAGGTGATAGGACGGAAGCACGGACGTGATTTCTTAAAGTTCCTGGAAGGGCACGTGTTGGCTGCGTAGCCCCTAGGTGCGGAGCAGGAGAGCGGCATGTGCAGCTGCTTGTGATGTCCCATGCGCCTGAGGAGGTGACAGGGCGGAAGCGGGCCCCGCTGGGTTGTGCGGGTGCTTGCGAGGTCACCTGATGGCAAGTAGGTGATAGGGCAGGAGGAGGCCCCTGGCTTGCGCAGCTGCTTGTGCTGTCAGGGGTAGCTCTGTAGCTGTTAGGGCAGGAGCAAGGCGCTGGCCTGTGCAGGTGTTTGTGATGTCACTTGTACATGAGTAGGTGCTAGGGCAGGAGCAGGCCCCTGGCTTGTGCAGGTGCATGTGATGTCACTGGTGATTCGTTGGGTGTTAGGGCGGAAGCAGGCCCCTGGCCTGCGACGGGGCTTTTGAGGTAACTGTTGTCCGAGTATCTGATTGCGTCTGAAAGGAGAGCTGGCTTGCGCAGGTGCTTGTGACGCGCTATGTGTTTGAGTGCTCAGAGGGCGGGATGAAGCTCCTGGCTTCTTCAGGTGCATGGGATGTCCCAGGTGGATGAGTGGGTGATAGGGTGGAAGGAGGCCGTGGGGGTCTTCATGTGCTTCGGATGTCACACGTACCCGAGTAGGTGATAGGGCAGGAGAAGAACCTGGCTTGTGCAGGGGCTTGTGATGTCAGTGGTGGCTTGTAGCTCTTGGGGCAGGAGCGTGCCACCGTGTTCTGCAGCTTCTGGTGATGGCAGAGGTGGCTGAGTAGGTGCTGGGGCAGAAGCAGGCAGCTGGCTTCTGCAGCTGCTTCTGTTGTCACTGATGACTGCGTAGCTGACAGAGCAGGAGCATGCAGCTGGCTTGCGCAGGTGCTTCTGCATGATGATGATGAGCAGTAGAAGGAGGAGGAAGAGGGAACTAGAAGTAGAAGGAGGAGGTAGCATGAGAAAAGAACATTATAAGGAAGAGGAGGAAGAGGCAGGAGACACAATTATGATTAGGAGGTGGAGAAGGAGGAGGAGGAGCATGTATCAGGAGACAACAGCATGATCAGGTTGAGGAGGAGGACGAGGAAAAGACAGCGGATGAAGAGGGGGAGGAAGAAGAAGAGGAGGATGGGTCAGGAGACAACAGCAAGAAACAGTTGAGGAGTACAACAAGGAGCAGCAGGCAGCAGGAGAGAACACCAGGACAAGAAGGAGGAAGAGGAATAGGAGGAGGAGAAGGAGGAGGAAAGGAGAAGGAAGAGGAGTAGAATAATGCAGCAGGTGTCTAGAGCACAGCGAGGAAGAACTAGGACTCAGAGGAGGACGATGCGGAGGATAAGGAAGAGGAGTAGGAGGAGTAGGAGGAGTAGGAGGCATGAAGAGACAACAGGATGGGGAGGAGGAGGAGGCAGCAGGAGACAACAGCATGAGGGGGAGGAGGAGGAGGAAAAGGAGGAGGAGGAGGAGGCAGAAAAGAACAGCATGCCAAGGACGACAAGGAGAAGGAGGAGGAGTAGGAAGAAAGAGAAGGAGGCAGGAGAAGACAACAGAATGACGAGAAGGAAGAGGAGGTGCTGGAGAAGGGAGAGAGGAGGAGGAGGAGGCAATGTAGGATGAGGTGGCAGGACACAACCTTATGTTGAGGAGGAGGAAGAGGATGTGGAGGAGGAGAAGGAGGAGGAGGAAGTGACAGCAGGATACAACAGCATGATGATGATGATGTGGAGGAGGCAGCAGAGACAACAGCATGATGATGATGATGATGATGACGAGGAGGAGGAGGAGGAGAAAGAGAAGGAGGAGGTAGCAGGCAAAAACAGCATTATGAGGAAGAGGAGGAAGAGGCAGGATAGAAAAGCATGAGGAGGCAGAGGAGGAGGAGGCAGAGAAGGTGGATGAGGAGGAGGAGGGGGAGGAGGAGGGAGAGGAGAAGGAGGACGAGGATGAGGAAGGAGGACACAGCAGTATGACAAGTAAGAGCAGTGGGCAGCAGGAGACAACAGCATGAGGAGGAGGAGGCAGAGGAAGACGAGAAGGAGGAGGAGGAAAAGTAGGAGGATGACAAGGCACCAGTAGACAACAGTCTGACAAGGAGGAGGAGGAATACAAGGATGAGGAGAGGAGGAACAAAAGGTAGCAGGAGAGAGCAGCATGAGGCAGAGGAGGAGGCAGCAGGAGACAACAGTATGGGGGGGAGGAGGAGGAGAATGAGGAGGAGGAGGAGAAGGAGGAAAAGGAGGAGGCATCAGGAGACGAGCATGATGAAGCGGAGGATGAAAAGGAGGAGGCAGGAGACAACAGCATGACGATGAGGAATAGAGAAGAGAGGAGGGGGAGAAGGAGGAACAGGAGGAGGAAGACAAGGAGAAGGAAGAGGAGGAGGAGGAGTAAAAGGAGGAGTAGGAGTAGGCAGAGGAGGACGAGGCAGTAGTAGATAAGAGAAGGATGTGGAGGGGACAGGAGAGACCAGCATGTCGAGGAAGAGGAGGAGTAGAAGGGGGACGATAATGAGGAGGAGGCAGTAGGAAACAAGAGCATGACGAGATGGAGGAGGCGGAGGAGGATGAGGAGGAATCAGGAGATAAGTGCATGACGAGAGGGATTAGGAGAAAGATGACTAGGAAGAGAGCAAGAAGGGGGAGGATGACGAGACAGAGGAGGATGAGGATGTGAAGGAGGATGAGGAGAAGAAGGAGAACTATGAGGAAGCAGCAGGAGACAGCTCCAGGGTGAAGAGAAGAATGAAGACTAGGAAGAGGAGGAGGAGGAATAAGAAGCAGCAGGACAGAACAGCTGGAGGCGGAGGAGGAGGAGGAGGAGGAGGAGGAGGAGGTGGAGGAGTAGTTGGCAACAGGAGTTAGCAGCCGGGGGTTCAAAAGAAGGAAGAGAGAGAGGATGAGGAGGAGGTAATAGTAGAAAACAGAAGGATGAAGAAGAGGTAGGAGGTAACCGTATGTCAATGCAGAGAAAGAGGAGGAGGAGCAGAAGGTAGAGGAGGAGGGGGAAATGAAGGAGCATAAGGAGGAGAAAGAAGAGAAGGAAAGGGAAGTATGAGGAGAAGGAGAAGGAAGAGAATGAGGTGGCAGCAGAAGACATGAGCACGAGGAGGAGGAGCAGGAGGAGGAGGAGAAGGAGGACAAGGAGGAGGAGGAGGAGGAAAAGGAAGAGGAGGAGGAGGAGAAGAAGATGGAGGAAGAGGAGGAGGAGGAAGAGAGAGCAGGAGACAATAGCATGAAGAGAAAGGGAAGGCAGAGGACGAGGAGGAAGAGAATGAGGAGGGGGATGCAGCAGGAGACAACAGCATGATGAGCAGGAGGAGGAGGAGGAGGAAAAGGAGGTCGTTGTGGAGGTGGAGGAGGACTCCAGGGAGGATGCACTAGCCAAAAGCATGGTGGGGAGCAGCAAGACATAACATGACTAGGTGGATGAAAGGGATGAATAGGATGAGAAGGAGGCAGCAGTAGAGAAACGCATGATGAGGAGGAGGAGGAGGAAGAAGTATGAGACAACAGCATGAGGAGGAGGAAGAGGAGGATGAGGACGAGGAGGAGGAGAAGGAGGAGGAAGAGACAGCAGGAGGAAATAGCGTGAAGAGAAGGGGAAGGCAGAGGACAAGGAGGAAGAGAAGGAGGAGGGGGATGCAGCAGGAGGCAACAGCAGGAGGAGGAGGAGGAGAAGTCAGCATGAGACAACAGCATAAGATGGGTGAGGAAGAAGAGGAGAAGGAAGGGGCAACAGGAGAAAACAGCATGACAGAGATGAGGAGGCGGAGGAAGGAGCAGGATAGAACCGCCTGATGAGCAGGAGGAGGAGGAGCAGAAAGAGGAGGAAGAAGAGAAGAAAGAAGAAATGGTGAAGGAAAAAAAAATAAGAGGAGTAGTAAGAGGAAGAAGAAGCGAAAGAACAAGAGGAGGGACGGGAAGATCAGGAGAACTAGTAATAAGATGAGGAAGAAAAGGAGGAAGGAGAGAGAACAGGAAGTAGAAGAAGAAGAGGAGGAGTAAGAGGAGGAAGATTAGGGGAAGGAAGAATAGGAAGAAGAGTATGAAGAGGAATATATAGCAGGGAGAAAAACGGGATGGGGATGAAGAGGAGGAAGAACAGGAAGAAGGAGAGGAGGAAGACGAGGAGGAGGAGGAAGAGTAGGATCAGGAAGAAACAGGAGGAGGAACTAGCTTAACATGAGGAGGAGGAGCTGGAGGGGACTGAAGAAGGGAAGGAGAAAGAGGACGAGGAGGAAGAGGAGAAGCAAAAAGAAAGAGACGGCGGAGGAACAGGAGCTGGAGAAAGAGGAAGAACATGAGGAGGAGGAACAGGAAGAAGGAAGAGAGGAGGAGGGTTTGTCAGAGGAGAAGAGGGAGGCGTAGAAGGAGTGGGAGGAGAATCATAAGGAAGAGAACGGTGAGGAAGAAGAAGAGGGAGGAGGATGACGAAGAGAAGGAAGAGGAGGACTAAGCACAGGAAGAGGAGCAGGATGAAGAGGAAGAGCAGGAGGAGGGGGAGTAAAAAGAGGAGGAGTAAAAGCAGGAGGAGGAGGAGGAGGGGAAGAACAAACAGGAGCAAAAAAAGAAGGAGGAGCAGGAGGAGGAAGAAGAAGAAGATTGGGGGAAGAAGAAGAGGAAGAAGAATAAATGATGGAGGATGAAGAGCTAGAGGAAGAATAGGAGAAGGAGGAAGAAGACCATGAGGAGAAGAAGAGGAGAAGGGGGAGGGGAAAAACCGGAGGCAGAAGAGGAGGAGGAGGAAAGACGAGGAGGAAGCAGAGGAGGAGGGGGAGAAAGACGAGAAGGAGGAGGAAAAAGGGGAGGAGGAGGCTGGGGAGGAGGAGGAGGAACTGGAGGAAAAGGAGGCAGCGCTAGGTGAACAGGAGGAGCAACAAGGCAAGGGGGGTGATATGAAACCGAAGAAGGAGGATTAACCAGAAAAGGAGGAGGAGAAGGACGAACATAATGAGGAAAATAAGAAAAGGAAGAAAAGCATGACGAGGAGGATGAGGAGGAAGAGCAGAAGAAAGGAGGACTAGGAGGAACGGGAGGATTAAGGAAGAAGCAGAACAAGAAGAGGATGAATGAATTAAAAGGAGCAGGAACTTGAGGAACCATTGGAGAAAGAGGGAAAGGAGGAGGAGAAGGAAGAGGAGGAATGACAGGAAGAGGAGGAGAAAGGAAGTAAGGGGGAAGAGGAGGAGGAGGCAACAGAGGAGGGAGAGGGGGAGGATGAAGAAAAGAAGGAACAGGAAGAACGGGAGGAAAAGGAGGAGCAGGAAGAACAGAAAGGGCAGGCAGAAGAAAAGGAATAAGACTAAGATCAGGGAGAGATGGAGGAGAAGGAACAGAATGAAGAGGAAGAAAAGAAGGAAGCTGAGGAACAGAAGGATGAGGAGGAAGGAAAGGAGGAGGAAGAGCAGGAGGAGGTAGAGGACAAGGAGGAGGAGTAGGAACAGAAACAATATGAAGAAGTGGAGGAGAAGGCATACGGCAAAACAGGAGGAAGAGGAAGAGAAAACTTTCGCTTTTCATCTTTCTCCTCACCCTTGTCATGCTGTTCTCTCCTACTGCATCCTCCTCCTCCTCCTCCTCATGCTATTGTTCCCTGCTGCCTACTCCTTATCATCAGGCTATCTTGTGCTGCCGCCTCCTCCTCCTCCTCCTCCTGCTCTTCTCTCCTGCTGCCTCCCCCTCCTCCTCCATATCCTTCTCATCATGCTGTTGTTTCCTCCTGCCTCCTCCTCCGGTTCCTCATTGTCCTCCTCGTCCTAATCCTCCTCCTGCTCTTTTATCTCCTCTTCATCCTCATGCTCCTTGCTCCAGCTGCCTCCTCCTCTTTCACCTTTTCCTCATCCTCCTTGTCATGCTGTTGTCATCTGCTGTCCTCCCTCTCCTCTTTCTCCTCCTCCTCCTCCTTCTCGTGCTCTGGTCTCCTGCTACCTCCTCCTCCTCCTCCTCCTCTTCCAAGTCACACAGTTTTCCTCTGATACCTCTACCTCCTTGTCCTACTCCTCTTCTTCCTCCTCAAATTCCCCCTCATCTTCCTCCTCATGTTGTCTCCTGCTGCCTCCTCCTCCTTGTCCTCCTCATCGTCCTCCTCTTCCTCCTCCTCCTCATCATGTTCTTGTGTCTTGCTGCCTCCTTCTCCTTGTCCTATGTGGTCTCCTGATGCCTTCCTCTCCTCTGCTTCCACCTCCTTGTCATGCTCTTGCATTCTGCTTCCTCCTCCTCTTCCTCCTCCTCCTCCCCCTCCTCCTTCTATGTCGTTATGTTGTCTGCTACTGCTCCCTCGTCCTCCTCCTAATCCGCCTCCTCCTCATTCTCTTCCTCCTCCCCATGCTGTTGCCTCCTGCTTCCTCCTCCTCCTCCCCCTCCTCCTTCTATGTCGTTATGTTGTCTGCTACTGCTCCCTCATCCTCGTCCTAATCCGCCTCTTCCTCCTCCTTGTCCTCCTTGTCATGCTGTTCTCTCCTGCTTCCTCCTCCTCCTGCCCCTCCTTCTCTTCCTTCTCGTCTTGCTCTTGTCTCTTCCTGCCGCCTGTTCCTCCTCCTCCCCTCTACCTCCTCCTCCTCATGCTCTTTTCTACTGCTGCCTCCTCCTCCTCCTCCTCATCATCATCATCATGTGGTTGTCTCCTGCTGCCTCCTCCTTCTCTTCTTCCACCTCCTCCTCCTCATCATCATCATGCAGTTCACTACTTGGGCCTCTTCATCCTCCTCATCTTCCTCCTCTTCCTCATTATGATGTTGACTCCTGCTCTCTCCTCCACTCCTCCTCCCCCTCCTCCTCCTTCTACTCCTCCTCATTCTCCTGCTCCTCTTCTTCCTCCTCCTCCTCTTCACCACTCTGTTCTCTTATTCTGCCTCTTCCTCCTCATTTTCATCCTCATCATCGTACTGCTGTCTACTGATGTCTCCTCCTCCTCTTCCTCCTCTTCCACCTACTGCTCCTCATCATGCTCTTTTCTCCTGCTCCCTGCTCCTCTTCCTCCTCGTTCTCCTTCTGTTTCTCCTCTTTTTCTTCCTACGCCTCATCATAATTTTGTCCCCTTCTTCTGCCTCCTCCTCCTCCTCCTCTTCCTCGTCATGTTGTTCTCTCCTGCGGCTTCCTCTTCCTCTTCCTCCTCCTCCTCATCATGCTGTTCTCTCTTAATGACTACTCCTCCTCTTCCTCCGCCTCCTTGCCATGCTGTTTTTCCCTGCTGCCTTCACCTCCTTATCTTCCTCCTCGTCATGACATTATATCCTGCTGCCAGACTCCTTCTTCTCTTCCACCACCCCCTCCTCGCAATGTTGTTGTCCCCTGCTCCCTTCTCCTCTTTCTCCTCCTCTTTCTCCACCTCCTCCTCCTTCTCCTCCTCCTGCTGCCTCCTCCTTCTGCTCTTCCTCCTCATCTTCCTCCTCCTCCTCACAAGCTGTTGTCTCTTGCTGCTTTCTCCTCCTCCTCCTCTTCATCATGTTGCGGTCGCCTGCTGCCTTCTCCTCCTCATTACGCTCCTCTCTCCTCCTGCCTCCACCGCCTCCTCATCATCATCATACTGCCCTCTTCTCTGCCTCCTTCTCCTCTTCCTTGTCCTCTTTTTGCTCCCACCATGCTGTTCTCTCCTGCAGCCTCCTCCTCCTCCTCCTCATGCGGTTGTCTCCTGCTGCCTCCTCATCTTTCTCCTCTTCCTCATCATGGTGCTTTCTTCCCCTCTATCCCAAACCTCATCTTCATTCTCCTCCTCCTCGCCATGCTAGTCTTTCCTCCGGTTTCCTCATCATCATCATGGTGTAGTCTCCTTCTGCCTCCTGCCCTCCTCCTCCTCCTCCTTTTCCTCCTCCTCCTTGTTGTGCTTTTGTCTGCTGCTGCTTCCTCCTCACTTTCCCGCTGCAGCAGTTGGGGTCCAAGTTCCCCACTTAGGACTTGTAACGGCTTGATTTTAGAGACACTGCTCTGTGTGCTGTTGCGCTTCCCTGTTCTGTGACGGGGTCATCAACACCACCTGCTTGGCCGGGTGCCTGGGACCTTAAGTCTGCTAAGGGAGGGAGTAATTGGCCTGCAGGCCAGGAACCCTGAGGCTGGTAGGGGCAGCAAGAAGGAATGTGTTTGGTTTGTCTACTCAGTGCACAGGACCGTCAGGGTCTGATAATGAGGGAAAGGGAACAAATACGTGACCTGCTCGATCAGAGAGAATGGCTGCCTGCATCATAAAATGGCGTTAGTGATGCTAACTTACTTACCAGGGGATACTGGCCAGAGAAGGCAAAAGTGATAAGAAGCAATAGGAGGCAACAGCAGGAAACAGGACCAAAAAACAGGAAGAGGAGGCAGGAAGATGAGGAGGAGGAAGAGACAACATGAGGAAAGCGGAGACACCAGGAGGAGTGGGAGAAGGAGGCATCAAGAGACAACAGCATAATGAGCAGGAGGAGAAGGAGGAGGAGGCAGCAGGAGACAAGAGCATAATGAGGAGGAGGAAGAGGCAGAAAGAGACAAGAGCATGATGAGGGGGAGGAGGAAAAGAAGGAGACAGGAGACAATGGTATGAAGACGAGGAATAGAAAACAGAGGAGGAGGACGAGGAGGAGGAGGAAGCACAGGAGGAGAAGGAGAAGGAGGAGAAGGAGGAGAAGGAGGAGAAGGAGGAGAAGGAGGAGAAGGAGGAGGCAGTAGGAAACAAGAGCATGAAAAGAATGGAAAAGAGTAGTAGGAGGAAGAAGGGCAGGAGGACGCAGCAGGATAAAACAGCGTGACAAGGAGGATAAAGAAGAGGTGGCAGCAGGAGACAATAGCATGGCAAGGAAGAGGAGGAGGAGAAAGAGCATGAGGTAGAGGAGGCAACAGGAGAAAACAGCATAGAGAGGAGGCTGCGGCTGCGGCTGCGGCGGCGGCAGCTTCAGGAGACAGCAGCATGACAAGGTCTAGAAGGTGGAGGAGGAGAAAGAGGAGGAGGAGGAGGCAAAAGGAGACAACAGCATGACAAGGCGGAGGTTGAAAAGGAGGAAACAGGAGACAACAGCATGATCATGAGGAATAGAAAACAGGAGCCGGCGAAGGAGGAGGAGGAGGCGGCAGTAGAGACAAGACCATGCCAAGGAGGAGAAGGCACAGGAGGAGAAAAAGGAGGAGAAGGAGGCAGAAGGGGACAACTGCATGATGATGATGAGGAGGAGGAGGAGGAAGCCAAAAGAGACAACAGCATGAGGCAGAGGAGAAGGGGAAGGAGGAGAAGGAAGCTGCTGGAGACAACAGGATGATAAATTGGAGTGGGAGGAGGGGGAGGAGGAGGAGGAGGAGGAAGCTGCAGGAGAAAACAGGGATGAGGAGAATGAGAAGGAGGAAGAGAATGAGGAGGAATAGGAGGTAAGGCAAGAGGAGGGGAAGGAGGCAACAGGAGAGTACAGCTTGACTATGAAGCGTAGGACTAGGAGGAAGACAAGGAGGAGGATAAGAAGGCGAAGGAGGTGGAGAAAGAGGAGGAGGAGGAGGCAGCAGGAGTCAACAGCATGCCAAGGACGAGGAGGAAGACAAGGTGGAGGAGTAATAAGAGGCAGCAGGAGAGAACAGCATGAGGCAGAGGAGCAGGAGGAGGAAGACGCAGCAGGAAACAACAGCATGAGCGGGAGTAGGAGGAGGGTAAGGAAATGGAGGAGGAGAAGTACGACGAGGAGGAGGATGCAGGAGCCAAAAGCATGGCGAGCAGGAGCAGGCAGAGGAGTGGGATGAGGAGGCAGCAGGAGGCAATAGCAAAACCAGTTGGATGAGGGGGATGAAGAGGACGAGGAGGAGGAGGCAGCAGTAGAGAGCCACATGACGGGGAGGAGGAGGTAGCACGAGACAAGTGCATGACGAGGACGAGAAGGAGGTGGAGGAGGAAGAGGCAGCAGGAGAAAACAGCATGAGGAGAAGGAGAAGGCAAAGGAGGAGGAGGAAGAGGAAGAGGATGGGGAAGCAGCAGCAGACAATAGCATGACGATGAGGAGGAGGAGAAAGAGAAGGAAGTCATTGAAGTCAACATCATGAGGCAGAGGATAAGGACGAGGAGGAGGAGGAAGCTACAGGAGACAATAGCATAACGAAGTGGTGGGGGAAGAGGAGGAGGATGAGGCCAGAGATAAGAGCAGGATCTGGAGGCGATAGGAGGCACTAGAATGTGGTGGAAGTGGAGGAGGACGGGAGAAGGAGGAAGATAAGGAGGAGGAGGCAGCATGAGAGAACAGCATGACCAGGAGGAGGAGGAGGAGGAGGAGGAGGAGGAGAAGGAAATGGAGGAGGAGAAGGAGGAGGGGGAGGAGGATGCAGGAGCCAAAAGCATGATGATTACACGAGACAACAGCATGATGAATTGGAGGGGGAGGAGCAGGAGGAGGGGGAGGCGGAAGCAGCAGTACACAACAGAAGCAAGAGGAAGAGGCCGGAGGTAACAGCATGTCAAGGAAGAGGAAGAGGACAAGGAGATGGAATGAAGGAGGAGGAAATTGAGGATCAGGAGGAGGAGAAGGCAGCAGGAGGCATCATAAGTATAATGAGGAGGAAGTAGACTACAGCGTGATGAGGAAGACAAGGATGAGGATGAGGAGGAAAATGAGGTAAGAGGATGAGGAGGAGGCAGCAAGAAAGAACAACATGATGAAGTGAAGGGGAGAAGTGGGAGGAGGAGGAGGAGAAGAGGAGGAGGCCGTAGGAAACAATAGCATGATGGTCATGTGGGGGAGGAGGAGAATAAGGAGGAGGAAGAGGAGGTGGCAGCAGGAGACAACAGCATGACAAGGAGGAGATGGTGTAGGAGGAGGCAGGAGACAACAGCATGACAAGGAGGAAGAGAAAACAGAGGAGGTGGAGAAGGCAGCAGAGGAGGAGGAAGATGAGGAGGAGGAAGAGGAGGAGTATAAGGAGGAGTAGGAGTAGGAGGAAGAGGAAGGGGAGGAGTATAAAGAGGAGGAGGTGAAGGAGAAGCAGGCAGTAGGCAACAACAGCATGACGTGGAGGAGGCATAGGAGGAGGAAGAAGGGGAGGAGGAAGCAGAAGGATACAACAGCATGACAAGGAGGACCAGGAGAAGGAACAGGTGGCAGCAGGAGACAATAAGATAGGGAGGAGGAGGAGGAGGAGGAGGCAGGAGGAGACAACAGCATGATGAGGAGGAGCAGGAGGAGGAGGAGAAGGAAGTGGAGGAGCACAATGCAGTTGAGGATGCAGGGGCCAAAAGCATGGCGAGGAGGAGCAGAAGGAGAAGTAGGATGAGGAGACAGCAGGAGACAACAGCATGACTAGGTGGATGAGGGGGACGAAGAGGAGGAGGAGGAGAAGGCAGCAGTAGTGAAACACATTACGGGGAGAGGAGGAAGAGACAAAGGTAGAATAGGACAACTTCATGACGACGAGGAGAAGGAGGAGGAGGAGGAAAAGACAGCAGGAGACAGTAGCGTAAAGAGAAAGAGAAGGCAGAGGAGGAGGAGAAAGAATAGGAGTCTGGGGAGGCAGCAGGACAGAACACAAAGAGAATGGTGAGGGGGAGGAGAAGAAGGAGGAGGAAGCCATAGGAGACAACAGCATGAGACAGAGAAGGAGAAGGAGGACGACGAAGCCGCAGGAGACAACAGCATGAAGTGGATGAGCGGGAGGAGTAAGAGGAGCAGAAGAAGGAGAAGGAGGAGGACCAGGTGGAGGAGAGAATAGCATGGCGAGAAGGAGAAGATGGCAAGAAGGAGAAGATGGACAAGACAGAGAAAGAGGAGGAGGGGAGGGGGCTGCAGAGACAACTGCATGAGGAGGAGGAGGAGGAGGAGGAAGCCGTAGGAGAGAACAGCATGATGCAGACAAGAAGGAGAAGGTGGTGGAGGAAGTTGCAGGAGACAACAGGATCACAAAGTGGAGGAGGAGGAGGGGGAGGGGAAGGAGGAGGAGGAGGAGGAGGAAGATGAGGAAGAGGTGGAGAAGAAGGAGGAGGATGAGGAGGAGGACAAGGAAGAGGAAGAGGAAAGTCGGAGGAAAAGGATGCATCAGAACACAACAGAATGACAAGGATGAGAAGGCATAGGAGGATAAAGAGGAGGAGGAGGAAGCAGCAGGAGTCAACAACATGACGAGGAGGAGGAAGTAAAGGAGGAGGCAGGAGACAATAGCATGATGACGAGGAACAGAAAACAGAGGAGGAGGAGAACGAGGAAGACTAGGTGGACGAGGAGGAGGAGAAAGATGAGGCATATAAAGAGGAGGAGGAGGAGGAGGAGGAGGAGGAGGAGGCAGCAGGGTACATCATGAGAAAGAGGAGAAGGAAGAGAAGGAAGACGTGGCAGCAGGAGTCAACAACATGACAAGGAGGAGGAGGAGGTGGAGGTGGAGGAGGAAGAGCATGAGATGGAGGAAGCAGCATGAGACAACAGCATAGGCAAGAGGAGGAGGAGGAGGCGGCCGTATGAGACAATAGCATGAGATGGAGGAGATGGTGTAGAAGGAAGAAGCGGAGGAGGAGGCCGCAGGATACAACATCATTACAAAGGGGCAGAGGAAAGAAGGAATGGGTGGCAGCAGGAGACAATTGCATGACAGGGAGGAGGAGCTGGAGGTGCAGGAGGAAGAGCATGAGATGGATAAGGCAGGAGGAGACAGCAGCGTAGGCAGGAGAAGGAGGAGGAGGAGGAGGAGGAGGAGGAAGAGACGAAGAAATGAAGAGACAACAGCATGAGGGGGAGGAGGAGGAGCAAAAGGAGGATGAAGAGGAGGCAGAAAAGAACAGCATGACGAGGATGACAAAGAGAAGGAGGAGGAATAGGAAGACAGAGGAGAAGGCAGGAGGACAATACAGAATGACGAGAAGAGGAGGAGGTAGAGGAGGAGGCAATGTAGGATGAGGCAGCAGGACACAACCTTATGTTGAGGAGGAGGAAGAGGATGTGCAGGAGGAGAAGGAGGAGGAGGAAGTGACAGCAGGATACAACTGTATGATGGTGATGATGCGGAGCAGGCAGCAGGAGACAACAGCGTGACGAGGAGGAGGAGGAGGCGGAGGAGGAGGAGGATGAAAAAGGAGACAACAGTATGAAAATTTTCTGAAGGAGGTGTAAGAGAAGGATGAAGTTGGGGTAGAAGGAGTCAACAGCGTGACAAAGAGGAGGAGCAGGTGGCAGCAAGGGACAGTACCATGTCGAGGGTGAGGAGGAGGACGAGGCAGCACTAGACGAAATCATGATGAGGATGATGAGGAGAAGGAGGAGGAGCAGGAAGAGAAGGAAGAGGAGGAGGAAAATGAGTTGGATAAGGAGGGGGAGTTGAAGGAGGAGGAAGAAGGGATTATAAAAGAAATAAGGAGGAGGAGGACAAGGAGAAGAAGGAGGTAGGAGACAGAAGCATGACTTAGAAGGAGGAGGAGGAGGAAGAGGAGGAGAAAGAGAAGGAGGAGGTAGCAGGAGAAAACAGCATTATGAGGAAGAGGAGGAAGAGGCAGGAGAGAAAAGCATGAGAAGGCGGAGGGGGAGGAGGAGGTGGAATAGGAGGAGGAGGGGTAGAAGGAGAAGGCAGAGGAGGAGAAGGTGTCAGGAGAGAACAGCGTGACAAGCATGACAAGGAGAAGAAAGAGGAGTAGTAGGAGGAAGCAGGACACAGCAGTATGACGATGAAGAGAAGGAGAAAGCAGGAGGAGACAACAGCATGATGATGATGATGCGGAGGAAGCAGCCGAAAAGAATAGTACGGCGAGGAGGAGAAGTAGGAGCAGGAGACAGAGGAGGATGAGGAAGAGAGAGGAGACAACAGCATCATGAGGAAGAAGAGGAGGAGGTGGGAGTAGAGGAGGAGCAAGAGGAGGAGAAGGTAGCAGGGGACAACAGCATGACAAAGAGAAGGAAGAGGAGGAGGCAACAGGAGGGAATCGATGATACAGGAGGAGGAGGAGGAGAGAGGAGGCAAGAGGACGGAATCGATGATACAGGAGGAGGAGGAGGAGAGAGGAGGAGAAAGCAACAGGAGGCCACTGGAATTCAGGAGGAGGAGGAGGAGGAGGAGCAGTCGACAGAAGGAAACAGGAGGTAAGACAAGGAGTACAAGATGGAGAAGAAGAAGGAGGCAACAGAAGGAGAAGAAGGAGAGATTAGGGAACAGGAGGAAGAGGCAAGACGAGGCAACAGGAGACAATAGGAGGCAACAAGAGGCAAGAGGAGCAGAAGGACAGAGGAGGCAAGAGAAGGTGGAGGCCAAATGAGGCAAGAGGAGGAGAAGAAGGCAACAGGAGGACCAGGAGGAAACAGGAGGAGGAGGAGGAAGAACTGGAAGAGGGAAAGGAGGTGTAAAAGGAGAAAGAACCTGAGTAGGAGGAAGAAGAGGAGGAAGAAACTGAGGAGGAGGGGGAGGAAAGAAAAGGAGGAGAAAGGGGAGGAGGAACAGGAGGAAGAGGAGGAATAGAAGAGGAAGGAGGAGTATTTTGAGGAACCCAAAGATAAAGAGGAAAAGGAGGAGGAGAATGAACAGCAGGAAGAGGAAGAAGATGAGGAGGAGGAATGGGAGCAAAAAGGATGAGGAGATTAAGGAGAAACCGGAGGGAAAGTTGGAGGACGAAGAGAAGGCATAGGAGGAAGAGGAGGAGCAGGCAGATCATGGAGAGGAAGGCACAGGAAGAAGAAGAAGAAGGAAACAGGATGAGGAGGGTGAGAAGAAAGAGGAAGAGGAAGGAAGAGGAAGAGGAGGAAGAGGAAGAGGATGAGGAGGAAGAGGAAGAAGAGGAAAAAAGGGAAGAAGGTTGAGGAAAAAGCATTGGAAGAAGCGGAGGAGGAGGAAGAGTAGGAAAATGAGGAGAAAAAGCAACAGGGTAAGGAAGAACAGGAGGTGGAGGAAGAGGAACAGGAAGAACATCAGGAGGAGGAGGCATAATAGGAGAATGAGGAGGAAGAAGAAGAGGAAGAAGAACCAGAGGAGGAAGACCAGAAGGAAGACAAAGAGTTGGTAGCAGTGGAAGAAGAGGAGGAAGAAGAGGAGAAAGAAGACAACAGAGGAGAATGGGGAGGAACAGGAGGAGGAGGAAATCAGAAGGAGGAGGAAACAGAGAAGGAATAGCAGTAAGAGAAGGAGTAAGAAGAGGATGAGGAAACAGAGGAAGAAGAAGAACATGAGGAGGAGGGGGAAGAGGAGAAGGAAAAGGAGGGACAGGAGGACAAGAAGAAGAGGCAGAGGAGGAGGAGGAGGAAAAGGAGGAGGAGGAGAAAGAAGAAGGAGAGGAGAAGAAGAAGAAAAAATGAGATCGGAGGCAGAATAGGAGGTGTAGAAGGAGGAAGAAAAAGGCGACAAGGTGGTGGAGGAGGATCAGAAGAACAGGCGGAAGAGTAGTTGGAGGAAAAGGATGTGCAGGGAGAGAAAGAGGAGGAGGAAAATAAAAGAAGAGGAACAAGAAGAATGAAGAGGAGAAGGAGGAGGAAGAAGAGAAAGAGGAAGAACTGGAGGTGGAAAAACGTAAAAAGAGGAGTAGTAAGAGGAAGAAGAACAGAACAAGAGGCGGGAGAGGAAGAGCAGGAGAACGAGTAGTAACATAAGGAAGAAACGGAGGAAGGGTGGAGAAGAGGAAGAATGTGAAGAAGAAGAAGAAGAATGTGAAGAAGAAGAAGAATGTGAAGAAGAAGAATGTGAAGAAGAAGAATGTGAAGAAGAAGAAGAAGAAGAATGTGAAGAAGAAGAAGAATGTGAAGAAGAAGAAGGTGAAGAAGAAGAAGAAGGTGAAGAAGAAGGTGAAGAAGGTGAAGAAGAAGAAGGTGAAGAAGAAGAAGAAGAAGGTGAAGAAGAAGAAGAAGGTGAAGAAGAAGAAGGTGAAGAAGAATGAAGAAGAAGAAGAATGAAGAAGAATGAAGAAGAATGAAGAAGAATGAAGAAGAATGAAGAAGAATGAAGAAGAATGAAGAATGAAGAACAAGAAGAAGAAGAAGAATGAAGAAGAAGAAGAAGAAGAAGAAGAAGAAGAAGAAGAAGAAGAAGAAGAAGAAGAAGAAGAAGAGGAGAGTAATATATCGGAGGGTGAAAAACAGGATGGGGAGCAGGAGGAGAAGGAAGAACAAGAAGAAGGAGAGGAGGAAGACGAGGAGGAGGAGGAAGAGAAGGATCAGGAAGAAACAGGAGGAGTAACTAGCATAGCACGAGGAGGAGGAGTTGGAGGGAACTGAAGAAGGGAAGGAGAAAGAGGATGAGGAGGAAGAGGACAAGCAAAAAGAAAGAGATAGAGGAGGAACAGAAACAGGAAGTAGGGGAGGAAGAAGACTAGAAGGAGGAGGAAGAGGAGGAAAAAGGGGAGGAGGAGGATGGGGAGAAGGAACTGGAGGAAAAGGAGGCAGCGCTAGGTGAACAGGAGGAGCAACAAGGCAAGGGGGGTGATATGAAACCGAAGAAGGAGGATTAACCAGAAAAGGAGGAGGAGAAGGACGAACATAATGAGGAAAATAAGAAAAGGAAGAAAAGCATGACGAGGAGGATGAGGAGGAAGAGCAGAAGAAAGGAGGACTAGGAGGAACGGGAGGATTAAGGAAGAGGCAGAACAAGAACAGGATGAATAAATTAAATGGAGCAGGAACTTGAGGAACCATAGGAGAAAGCGGGAAAGGAGGAGGAGAAGGAAGAGGAGGAATGACAGGAAGAGGAGGAGAAAGGAAGTAAGGAGGAAGAGGAGGAGCAGGCAACAGAGGAGGGAGAGGGGGAGGATGAAGAAAAGAAGGAACAGGAGGAAAAGGAGGAGCAGGAAGAAGAGAAAGAACAGGCAGAAGAAAAGGAATAAGAATAAGAGCAGGGAGAGATGGAGGAGGAGGAGCAGAATGAAGAGGAAGAAAAGAAGGAAGATGAGGAACAGAAGGATGAGGAGGAAGGAAAGGAGGAGGAAGAGCAGGAGGAGGTAGAGGACAAGGAGGAGGAGGAACAACAGAAATCCTCCTTGTCATGCTGTTGTCTCCTGCTGCCTCCTCCTTATCGTCATGCTACCTCGTGCTGCCGCCTCCTCCTCCTCCTCCTCGTCAGGCTCTTCTCTCCTGTTGCCTCCTCCTCCTCCTCCACACCCTCCTCATCAAGCTGTTGTTTCCTCCTCCCTTCCCCAGCTCCTCCTTGCCTTCCTCGTCCTAATCCTCCTCATACTCTTTTATCTCCTCTGCAGCCTCATGCTGTTGTCTGCAGCTGCCTCCTCGTCCTCCTCCTTTTCTTCATCCTCCTTGTCATGCTGCTGTCATCTGCTGTCTCGTCCCTCTCCTCCTTCTACTCCTCCTCCTCCTTGTCATGCTGTCATCTCCTGCTGCCTCCTCCTCCTCCTCCTCCTCCTCTTCCTCATCACGCAGTTATCCTCTGCTACCTCTACCTCCTTGTCCCACTCCTCCTCTTCCTCCGCCAATTCCTCTTCCTCCTCCTCCTCCTCCTGTTTTCTCCTACTGCCTCCTCCTCTTCATCAAGCAGTTTTCGTTCTCCTTAAGCTCCTCCTCATCGCGTTATTTCCTGCTGCCTCCTCCTCATCCTCCTCATCATCATCATGCTGTTCTCTCTTGCTGCTTTCTCCTCCTCCTCCTTGCCCTGCTCTTTCCATCTGCTGCCTTCTCCTCTTCATCCTCATCCTCCTGCTCTTCCTCTTCATTTTCCTCATCCTCCTCATCATGCTGTTGTCTCTTACTGCTTTCTCCTCCTCTACATCCTCTCCAGCTGCTTTCTCCTGCTGCCTCCTCTTCCTACTCCTCTCCTCCTCATCCTCGTCTTCCTCCTCATCATGCTCTTGCATCTTGCTGCCTCCTTCTCCTTGTCCTATGTGGTCTCCTGATGCCTCCCTCTCCTCTGCCTCCACCTCCTGGTCATGCTGTTGCACCCTGATTCCTCCTCCTCTTCCTCCTCCACCTTCCATGTGGTTACGTTCTCTGCTGCTTCTGCCTCCTCCTCCTCCTCCTAATCCTCCTCCTTCTCCTCCTTCTCCTCCTTGTCATGCTCTTCTCTCCTGCTTCCTCCTCCCTCTCCTCCGTTCTCCTCCTCTTCAGGCTGTGTTCTCCTGCTGCCTCCTCTTCCTCCTCTTTGTCATGATTTTGTCTCCTGCTGTCTTCTCCTCCTCTTCCTCCTCCTCCTCCTCTTCCTCCACCTGCTCCTCCTCCTTATCCTCATCCTCCTCCCTCTAATGCTTTGTCTCCTGCTTTTTCCTCTTCCTTTGCATTCTCCGCCGCTTCCTTTTCCTCCTCTTCCTCATCATTTTCTTTTTCCAAATGTTTCCTCTGCCTCTTACTCCTCCTCCTCCTCATTCTTCTCATGCTGTTCTCTCCTGCTGCCTTCTCATTCCTCCTTCTCCTCCTCCTCCGACTCCTGCTCTTTCTTCTATTCCTTCTTTTCCTCGTCAAGCTATTGTCACCCGCTGCCTCCTCCTCCTCCTCCTCATCTTCATCATGCTTTTCTCTCCTGCTGCTTCCTTCTCCTCCTCTTTTTCTTCCTCCTTGTACTCCTCCTCTTCTTCCTCCTCTTCTTCATCCTCTCGTCTTGTTCTCTTCTGCTTCCTCCCATTTGCCCTGCTGTTTGCTCCTGCTGCCTTCTCCTATTAATCCTCCTCCTCCTCCGCCTCGTCCTCCACCTCTTCCTCATCCTCCTTATGCTGTTGACTCCTGCTGTCTCCTGCTTCTCCTCCACTTCTTCTTCAACTTTTTGTCTTATCGGCATCCTCCTCTTCTTCCTTGCCTTCCTCCTCCTTCTCCTAATCCTCCTCTTCCTCCTTCTCATACACTGTTCTCCTGCTGTGTCCGCCTTCCTCCGCCTTGCCATTCTGTCATCTCCTGCTGCCCCTCCTCCTCCTCATACTGTTGTCTCCTGCTGCCTCCTCACTATCATCATCATCACTATCATGGTTTAGTCTTCTTCTCCCTCCTGGCTTCCTCCTCCTTCTTGTCCTCGTCCTCCTTGTCACGCTTTTGTCTGCTGCTGCTTCCTCCTCCTCTTCTCCTCCTCCTCCTCCTCACGCTGTTCTCTCCTGCTACTGCCTTTTCCTCCTCTTCTTCTTCCGTATCATGCTTCTTTCTCCTCCTGCCTCCTGCTCCCTTCCTCTTGCTCTTTCACCACCTCCTCATCATGCTTTAATATTGCTGCCTCCTCCTTCTCCTCTTCCTTGTCATGCTCTTGTTCCCTGCTGCCTCCTCCTCCTTCTTACACTGTTCTCTCCTCCTGCTTATTTCTCCTCCTCCTCCTCCTCCTCCTCCTCCTCCTCCTCCTCCTTTCCTCCTCTACTTTAGCCTCTTCCTCCTCCTCGTCTTCCTCCTCTTCCTCATCATGATGTTTCCTTCTCTCTCCTCCAGTCCTCCTCCTCCTTCTACTCCTCCTCATTCTCCTGCTCCTGCTCCTCTTCTTCCACCTCCTTTTCATCATTCTCTTCTCCTATTCTGCCTCTTCCTCCTCATTTTCCTCCTCCTCATCATCGTACTGCTGTATACTGGTGTCCTTGTGTCCTACTTACCCTACTCTTTCCTACTGCTGCCTTGTCCTCTTCCTCCTCTTCCTCCTCGTCCTCCTCTTCCTCCTACTTCTACTTTTCATGTTGTTGTCTCCTGCTGCCTCCTCGTCCTTGTGCTCCCCCTCGTTCTCATCCTTTTCTCACCTGCTGCCTACTTTTCACCATCCTGTTGTCTCCAGCTGCTTTCTCCTGCTGCCTCCTCTTCCTCCTCCTCTCCTTCTCCTCCTTGTCCTCCTCTTCCTCCTCCTCCTCATGCTCTCGTGTCTTGCTGCCTCCTTCTCCTTGTCCTATGTGGTGTCCTGATGCCTCCCTCTCCTCTGCTCCCACCTCCTTGTCATGCTCTTGCATTCTGCTTCCTCCTCCTCTTCCTCTTCCTCCTCGATCTATGTGGTTATGTTATCTGCTGCTGCTCCCCCTCCTAATTCTCCTCCTTCTCCTCCTCGTCCTCATTGTCATGCTGTTCTGCCCTACTTCCTCTTCCTCCTGCCTCTCTTCCTCTTCCTCCTCATCATGCTCTTGTCTCTTCCTGCCTCCTCTTCCTCCTCCTCCCCTCTACCTCCTCCTCCTCATGCTCTTTTCTACTGCTGCCTTCTCCTCCTCCTCATCGTCACACGGTTGTCTCCTAGTGCCTCCTCCAACTTTTCTTCCACCGCCTCCTCCTCCTCACCATCATCATGCAGTTCTCTACTTTGGCCGCTTCCTCCTCCTCATCTTCCTCCTCTTCCTCATCATGATGTTCTCTCCTGCTCTCTCCACCGCTCCTCATCCTCCTTCTCCTCCTCCCCCTTCATCCTTCTCCTGCTCTTCCTCCTCAGTTTCCTCATCCTCCTCATCATGCTGTTGTCTCTTACTGCTTTCTCCTCCTCTACATCCTCCTCCTCATGCTTTTGTCTTCTCTGCCTCCTCCTACTTGTCATCATCCTCCTTCTTCTTTTCCGCCTCCTCCTCATCATGATGTTGGCTCCTGAACCTTCTCCTCCTCCTCATGCTGCTGTTCTCTCCAGCTGCTTCCTCCTCCTCCTCCTCCTCCTCCTCCTCCTCCTCCTTCTCCTCCTCGTCATGCTGCTTTCTCCTGCTGCCTCCTGCTCCTCCTCCTTCTCCTTCTTCTCCTCCGCCTCCTCATTATGCTTTTATCTCCTGCTGCTTCCTCCTCCTCTTCTCCTCCTGCGCCTTGTCACACTGTTATCTCCTCTTGCCTCCTTTTCCTCCTCTTCATTTTCCTCGTCATGTTCCTTTCTCCTGTTGCCTTCTCCCCTTCCTCCTCTTCCACTTCTTCCTCTTCCTCCTCATCCTCTATTTCCTGTTCTTCCTCCTCCTTCTCCTGCTCCTCATCCTCCTCCTCCTCCTCCCCCCTTGTACTCCGCCTTTTCATGTTGTTGTCTCCTGCTGCCTCCCCCTCCTCCTCCTCCTCTTCCTCCTCATCATGCTCGTCTCTGGCTGCCTCCTTCTCCTTGTCCTATGTGGTCTCCTGATTCCACCCTCTCATCTGCCTCCACCTCCTTGTCATGCTGCTGCAGCCTGCTTCTGCCGCCGCCGCCGCCTCCTCCTCCTCCTCCTCCTCCTCCTCCTCCTCCTCCTCCTCCTTCTATGTGGTTATGTTATCTGTAGCTGCTCCTACCTCCTCCTCCTCTTGCCTCTCCTCTTTCTTCCTCCTCTTCATGCTGTGTTCTCCTTCTGCCTCCTCCTCTTCCTCCTCCTCTTTGTCATGCTTTTTTGTCTTGCTCCTCCTTCTTCTCCCACTCCTCCTTCTTATCCTCATCTTCCTCCCTGTAATGCTTTTGTCTCCTGCTTCTTCCTCTTCCTTTCCCTGCTCTTCCTCGTGGTGCTCTTCTTCCAACTGTCTCCTCTGCCTCTAGCTCCTACTCCTCCCAATTCTTCTTATTCTGTTGTCTCCTGGTGCCTTCTCATTCCTCCTCCGACTCCTGCTCTTTCTCCTATTCCTTCTATTCCTCGTCATGCTATTGTCACCTGCTGCCTCCTCCTCAATATCTTCATCATGGCGCTGTCTCCTGCTGCCTCCTCCTCCTCCTAAGCGACGTGCTGTTCTTTTCTTATACGTCTTCCTCCTATTCCTCATCTTTCTATTCCTCTTCCTCATACCGTTGTTTCCTGATTTCTCCTCCTCCTCTAGCTCCTCCTCCTCCTTCTCCTCATACTGTTACTTCTCCTGCCTTGTTCTCCTCGACCTCCTCCTCATGCTGTTCTCTCTTGTTGCCTCCTCCTCCTCCTTCTCCTAGCCCTGCTCTTTGCTCCTGCTGCCATCTCCTTTAATCGTCCTCATCCCCCTCTGCCTCCTCCTCCTCCTCCTCCTCGCCATGCTGTTGTCTCCTGCTGCCTCCCCTCCCCCTACTCCTCATCATCATGGTGTAGTCTCCTTCTGCCTCCTGCCCTCTTCCTCATCCTTTTCCTCGTCCTCTTTGTGCTTTTGTCTCCTGCTCCTCCCGCTCCTCATCATCATCATACAGATGGTCTCCAGCTGCCTCCTCCACCTCCTCTTCACCATGCAGGTTTCTCTTTCGAACTTATTCTCCTCATCCACATCATCATCACAATCTTGTCTCCTGCTACCTCCTCCTCATCCTCCTCACCCTCGTCATGCTGTTCTCTCTTGCTGCCTCCTCCTCGTCCTACTTACGCTCCTCTTTCCTCCTGCTGCCTTGTCCTCTTCATCACCCTCCTTCTCCACTTCCTTCTCCTCCTCCTCATCCTCCTCCTCCTCCTCGCCATGCTTTTGTCTCCTACTGCCCCTTCCTCCTCCTCGCCATGCTGTTGTCTCCTCCTGCCTCCTCCTCCTCATCATGGTGTAGTCTCCTTCTGCCTACTGCCCTCCTCCTCCTTTTCCTCGTCCTCCTTGTTGTGCTTTTGTCTGCTGCTGCTTCCTCCTCACATTCCCGCTGCAGCAGTTGGGGTCCAAGTTCCCCACTTAGGACTTGTAACGGCTTGATTTTAGAGACACTGCTCTGTGTGCTGTTGTGCTTCCCTGTTCTGTGATGGGGTCATCAACAGGGCCTGGTTGGCCAGGTGCCTGGGACCTTAAGTCTGCTAAGGGAGGGAGTAGTTGGCCTGCAGGCCAGGAACCCTGAGAAAACAGGAGGCAAAAAGATGTTGAGGAGGAAGAGACAACATGAGGAAAGAGGAGACAACAGGAGAAGGAGGAGGAGGAGGAGGCAGAAGGAGACAACGGCATGAGGAGGAGGAGGAAAAGGCAGAAAGAGACAACAACATGACAAGGAGGAGGAGGAGGAAAAGGAGGAGGCAGGAGACAACTGTATGAAGATGAGGAATAGAAAACAGAGGAGGAGAAGGAGGAAAATGAGGAAGAGGAGGAGGATGAGGAAGCAGAGGAAGATAAGGAGGAGGAGAAGGAGGCAGTAGGAAACAAGAGCATGACAAGGAAGAGAAGGCGTAGGAAGGGAAAGAGGAGGAGAAGCAGACAGCAGGAGACAACAGCACGAGATAGAGGAAGAGCAGGAGGAGGAGGCAGCAGGAGGCAACAGCATGGGGAGGAGGAAGAGAATGAGGAGGAGGAGGAAGAATGGAATGAGGAGGAAGCAGTATGAGACAACAGCATGATATGGAGTAGAAGGCGTAGGAGGAGGAAGAATGGAATGAGGAGGAAGCAGTATGAGACAACAGCATGATATGGAGTAGAAGGCGTAGGAGGAGGAAGAAGGGAAGGAGGAGGTAGCAGGATACAACAGCATGAGAAAGAGGAGAAGGAGGAGGAGACGGAAGAGGTGACAGCAGGAGACAATAGCATGGCAAGGATGAGGAGCTGGAGGTGGAGGAGGAAGAGCATGAGATGGAGGAGGAAGCATGAGAGAACAGCATAGGGAGGAGGAGGACGAGGAGGAAGCAGGAGATAAGAGAAGGATGTGGAGGAGAGAGGAGACACCAGCATGTGGAGGAAGAAGAGGAGGAGAGGGAGGAAGATAAGGAGGTGGAGGCAGCTGGAGAGAATAGCGTGGCCCGGAGGAGGAGGAGGATAAGGAAGCGGAGGAGGAGAAGGACGAGGAGGAGGAGGCTAAAGGAGGCAAAAGCATGAAGAGGAGGAACAGGAAGAGAGGTAGGCTAAGGAGGCAGCAGGAGACAACAGCATGACTATTTGGATGCGGGAAACAAAGAGGAGGAGGTGGCAGAGGGAGTAGACAAGCACATAACGGTGAGAAGAAGGAGGAGGAGGAGGAGGAAAAGGAGGCATCAGGAGACAACAGCATGACAAGAACGAGAAGGCTTAGGGGGAAAAAGAGGAGGAGGAGGCAGCAGGAGTCAACAGCATGACAAGAAGGAGGATGACAAGGAGGAGGTAGGAGACAACAGCATAATGACGAGGAATAGAAAGCAGAGAAGGAGGAGGAGGAAGAGGAGGAGGAGGAATAGAAGGAGGAGGAGAAGGAGGCAGTATGAGACAACAGCATAAGAAGGAGAAGGCGGAGGAGGAGGAAAAAATGGAGGAGGAGGCAGCAGGGTACAACAGCATGACAAAGAGGAGGAGGAAGGGAAGGAAGAGGTGGTAGCAGGAGACAATAGAATGGCGAGGAGGAGGAGCTGGAGGTGGAGGAGGAAGAGCATGAGATGGAGGAGGCATCAGGTGACAACAGAATAGGTAGGTGGAGGAGGAGGAGGAGGCAGCAGTAGAGAATAGAGGGATGAGGAGGAGGAAGGAGACAACAACATGATGAGGAAGAGCTTGACTACAAAGCGTAGGACCAGGAGGAGGAGAAGGAGGCCGAGGAGGGGGAGGAGGAGAAAGAGGCATCAGGAGACAATAACATGACAAGGACGGGAAGGCATAGGAGGAGAAAGAGGAGGAGGAGGAGGCAGCAGGAGACAACAGAATGATGAGGAGGAGCACAAGGAGGAGGAAGGCATAGGAGAGAAAAGCATGATGCAGAGGAGGAGAACGTCATCGAGGAAGCTGCAGGAGACAACAGCATCACAAAGTGGAGGAGGAGGAAGAGGAGGAGGAGATTGAGGGAGTAGGCTACAACGGCATGATGATGAGGGAGAGGAGGAGGAGAAGGAGAAGGCAGAGGAGGAGGAGGAGAAGGAGGAGGATAAGGAGGAGGAGGACGGGTTGACGGAGGAGGTAGAGGGGGATCTAAAAGGCGATAAGGGAGAGAAGGAGGACAAGAGGGATATAGGAGACAGGGATGATGATGAGGAGCAGTAGAAGGAGGAGGAAGAGGAGGAGAAAGAGAAGGAGGAGGTAGCATGAGAAAAGAACATTATAAGGAAGAGGAGGAAGAGGCAGGAGACACAATTATGATTAGGAGGTGGAGAAGGAGGAGGAGGAGCATGTATCAGGAGACAACAGCATGATCAGGTTGAGGAGGAGGACGAGGAAAAGACAGCAGATGAAGAGTGGGAGGAGGAAGAAGAGGAGGACGGGTCAGGAGACAACAGCAAGAAACAGTTGAGGAGTACGACAAGGAGCAGCAGGCAGCAGGAGAGAACACCAGGACAAGAAGGAGGAAGAGGAATAGGAGGAGGAGAAGGAGGAGGAAAGGAGGAGGAAGAGGAGTAGAATAATGCAGCAGGTGTCCAAAGCACAGCGAGGAAGAATAGGACTCAGAGGAGGACGATGCGGAGGATAAGGAAGTGGAGTAGGAGGAGTAGGAGGAGTAGTAGGCATGAAGACACAACAGGATGGGGAGGAGGAGGCAGCAGGAGACAACAGCGTGACGGGGATGAGTAGGAGGAAAAGGAGGATGATGAGGAGGCAGAAACAAATACCATGACGAGGAGGACAAGGAGAAGGAGGAGGAAAAGGAAGCAAGAGGAAGAGGCAGGAGGAGACAACAGAATGACAAGAAGGAAGAGGAGGAGGTGTAGGAGGTAGAGGAGGAGGAGGAGGCAATGTAGGATGAGGTGGCAGGACACAACCTTATGTTGAGGAGGAGGAAGAGGATGTGGAGGAGGAGAAGGAGGAGGAGGAGGAGTAAGAGTATAAGGCAGCATGAGAAAACAATATGATGAGGAAGGGGCATAGGAGGCCACAGGAGACAATAGCATGAGGAGGAGGAGGTGGAATAGGAAGAGGAAGATGAGGAGGAGACGGAGGAGGAAGAAGGAGACAACAGCATGAAGATTTTCCGAAGGAGGGGGAGGAGAAGGATGAAGTGGGGGTAGAAGGAGTCAAGAGCATGACAAAGAGGAGGAGCGCGTGGCAGCAAGATACAATGGCATGTCAAGGGTGAGGAGGAGGACAAGGCAGCATGAGACAAAATCCTGGTGATGACGATGAGGAGAACAAGGAAGAGGAAAAAGAGAAGGAAGAGGAGAAGGAGGATAATGAGGTGGGTAAGGAGGAGGAGGAGTTGAAGGAGGAGGAAGAGGGGGATGTAAAATACATAATAGGAGGAGAAGGAGGAATAGAAGGAGGTAGGTGATAAAAGAATGACATGGAGGAGAAGTAGAAGGAGGATGAAGAGGAGGAGAAAGAGAAGAAGGAGGTAGCAGGAGAAAACAGCATTATGAGGAAGAGGAGGAAGAGGCAGGATAGAAAAGCATGAGGAGGCGGAGGAGGAGGAGGCGAAGGAGGAGGAGGAGGAGGAAGCAGGACACAGCAGTATGACAAGGAAGAGCAGGGGGCAGCAGGAGACAACAGCATGACAATGAGGAGGAGGCGGAGGAGGAGGAGAAGGAGGAGGAGAAAAAGTTGGAGGTTGACAAGGCACCAGTAGACAACAGTCTGACAAGGAGGAAGATAAGGATGAGCAGAGGAGGAATAAAAGGTAGCAGGAGAGAGCAGCATGAGGCAGAGGAAGAGAGGAGGAGGAGGCAGCAGGAGACAACAGTATGGGGAGGAGGAGGAGAATGACGAGGAAGAGGACAAGGAGGAGGAGGAGGAGAAGGAGGAAGAGGAGGAGGCATCAGGAGACAAGAGCATGACGAAGCGGAGGATGAAAACAAGGAGGCAGGAGACAACAGCATGACGATAAGGAATAGAGAACAGAGGAGGGGGAGAAGGAGGAACAGGAGGAGGAAGACGAGAAGAAGGAAGAGGAGGAGGAGGAGTAAAAGGAGGAGGAGGAGGCAGAGGAGGAGGAGGCAGTAGGAGATAAGAGAAGGATGTGGAGGAGACAGGAGAGACCAGCATGTCGAGAAAGAGGAGGAGGAGTAGAAGGAGGACGATAAGGAGGAGGAGGCAGCAGGAAACAACAGCATGACGAGATGGAGGAGGTGGAGGAGGATGAGGAGGAATCAGGAGATAAGTGCATGACGAGAGGGATTAGGAGAAAGATGACAAGGAATAGGGCGAGTAGGGGGAGGATGAGGAGGAGGACGAGGATGAGAACGATGATGAGGAGAAAAGGAGAACTATGAGGAAGCAGCAGGAGACAACTCCAGGATGAAGAGAAGAATGAAGAGGAGGAAGAGGAGGAATAAGAAGCAGCAGGAGAGAACAGCTGGAGGCAGAGAAGGAGGAGGAGGAAGAGGAAGAAAGAGACCACAGCATGAGGAGGAGGAGGAGAAGGAGGAGGAGGAGGAGGAGGAGTTGGCAGCAGGAGTCAACAGCAGAAGGATCAAACAAGGAAGACAAGGAGGATGATGAGGAGGTAATAGTAGAAAACAGAAAGATGAAGAAGAGGTAGGAGGTAAGCGTATGTCAATGCAGAGAAAGAGGAGGAGGAGCAGAAGGAAGAGGAGGAGAAGAAGGAGCATAAGGAGGAGAAGGAAGAGAAGGAAAAGGAAGATGAGGAGAAGGAGAAGGAAGAGGATGAGGTGGCAGCAGGAGACATGAGCATGAGGAGGAGGAGCAGGAGGAGGAGAAGGAGGACAAGGAGGAGGAGGAGGAGGAAAAGGAAGAGGAGGAGGAGAAGATGGAGGAAGAGGAGGAGGAAGAGGAGGAAGAGAGAGCAGGAGACAATAGCGTGAAGAGAAAGGGAAGGCAGAGGAGGAGGAGGAAGAGTAGGAGGAGGGGGATGAAGCAGGAGACAACAGCATGATGAGCAGGAGGAGGAGGAGGACGAGGACGAGGAGGAAAAGGAGTTGGATGTGGAGTTGGAAGAGGACGACAGGGAGGATGCAGGAGCCAAAAGCATGGCGGGGATGGGGTGGAGGAGCAGCAAGAGATAACATGACTACGTGGATGAAGGGGACGAAGAGGATGAGAAGGAGGCAGCAGTAGAGAACCGCATGAGGAGGAGGAGGAGGAAGAAGTGTGAGACAACAGCATGAGGACGAGGACGAGGACGAGGAAGAGAGAGCAGGAGACAAAAGCGTGAAGAGAAGGGGAAGGCAGAGGAAGAGGAGGAAGAGCAGGAGGAGGGGGATGCAGCAGGAAGCAACACCATGAAGAGCAGGAGGATGAGGAGGAGGAGCAGTCAGCAGGAGACAACAGCATAAGATGGATGAGGAAGAGGAGGTGAAGGAGGGGGCAACAGGAGAAAACAGCGTGACAGAGATGAAGAGGAGGAGGAAGCAGCAGGATAGAACAGCGTGATGAGGAGGAGGAGCAGAAAGAGGAGGAAGAAGAGAAAGAAGAAGAAGTGGTGGAGGAAAAAAAATAAGAGGAGTAGTAAGAGGAAGAAGAAGAGAAAGAACATGAGAAGGGACAGGAAGAGCAGGAGAACAAATAATAACATGAGGAAGAAAAGGAGGAAGGGGGGAGAACTGGAAGAACAGGACAAAGAAGAAGAAGAAGTAGAAGAAGAACAAGAAGAAGGAGGAGGAGGAGGAGGAGGAGGAGGAGGATGATTAGGGGGAGGAAGAATAGGAAAGAGAGGGTGAAGAGAGGAATATATAGCAGGGAGAAAAACAATATAGGGAGGAGGAGGAGGAGAATGAAGAACAGGAAGAAGGAGAGGAGGAAGACGAGGAGGTGGAGGAAGAGTAGGATCAGGAAGAAACAGGAGGAGGAACTAGGTTAACATGAGGAGGAGGAGCTGGAGGGAACTGAAGAAGAGAAGGAGAAAGGACGAGGAGGAAGAGGAGAAGCAAAAAGAAAGAGATGGAGGAGGAACAGGAGCTGGAGAAGGAGGAAGAACATGAGGAGGGGGAACAGGAAGAAGGAAGAGAGGAGGAGGGTTTGGCAGAGGAGAGGAGGGAGGCAGCAGCAGTCAACAGCTGAATAAGGAAGAGAACGGCGAGGAAGAAGAGGGAAGAGGATGATGAAAAGAAGGAAGAGGAGGACTAAGCACAGGAAGAGGAGCAGTATGAAGAGGAAGAGCAGTAGGAGGGGGAGTAAAAAGAGAAGTAAAAGCAGGAGGAGGAGGAGGGGGAGAACAAAGAGGAGCCAAAAAAGAAGGAGGAGCAGGAGGAGGAATAGGAAGATTAGGGGGAAGAAGAAGAGGAGGAAGAAGAAGTGAAGGAGGATGAAGAATAGGAGAAGGAGGAAAAAAGACCATGAGGAAGAAGAAGAGGAGAAGGAGGAGGGGAGGAACCGGAGGCAGAAGAGGAGGAGGAGGAAAGACGAGGAGGAAGTAGAGGAGGAAGAATACCAGAAGGAGGAGGAAGAGGAGGAAAAAGAAGAGGAGGAGGATGGGGAGGAGGAGGAACTGGAGGAAAAGGAGGCAGCGCTAGGTGAACAGGAGGAGGAGCAAGGCAAGGGGGATGATATGAAATCGAAGAAGGAGGATTAACCAGAAAAGGAGGAGGAGAAGGACGAACATAATGAGGAAAATAAGAAAAGGAAGAAAAGCATGACGAGGAGGATGAGGAGGAAGAGCAGAAGAAAGATGGACTAAGAGGAACGGGAGGATTAGGAAGAGGCAGAACAAGAACAATTTATTGTTCACAAGAACAATAAATGCAAAGGAGCAGGAACTTGAGCAACCATTGGAGAAAGAGGGAAAGGAGGAGGAGGAGAAGGAAGAGGAGGAATGACAGGAAGAGGAGGAGAAAGGAAGTAAGGAGGAAGAGGAGGAGCAGGCAACAGAGGAGGGAGAGGGGGAGGATGAAGAAAAGAAGGAACAGGAAGAATGGGAGGAAAAGGAGGAGCAGGAAGAACAGAAAGGGCAGGCAGAACAAAAGGAATAAGACTAAGAGCAGGGAGAGATGGAGGAGGAGGAGCAGAAGGAAGAGGAAGAAAAGGATGATGAGGAACAGAAGGATGAGGAGGAAGAAAAGGAGGAGGAAGAGCAGGAGGAGGTAGAGGACAAGGAGGAGGAGTAGGAACAGAAATAATATGAAAAATGGGAGGAGGAAGCATAGAGCAAAACAGGAGGAAGAGGAGGAGAAGTCTTGTGCTTTTCAACGTTCTCCTCATCCTTGCCATGCTATTGTCTCCTGCTGTCCTCTCCTCCTCCTCCTCCTCCTCATGCTTTTGTTCCCTGCTGCCTCATCATCATCATCATGCTGTCTTGTGCTGCCGCCTCCTCCTCCTCCTCCTCAGGCTCTTCTCTCCTGTTGCCTCCCCGTCCTCCTCCACATCCTCCTCATCATGCTGTTGCTTCCTCCTGCCTCCTCCGCCTCCTCCTTGTCCTCCTCATCCTAATCCTCCTCATCTTCTTTTCTCTCCTCTTCAGCCTCATACGGCTTTCTCCAGCTGCCTCCTCCTCTTTCGCCTTTTCCTCACACTCCTTGTCATGCTGGTGTCATCTGCTGTCTCATCCCTCTCCTCTTTCTACTCCTCTTCCTTGTCATGCTGTTATCTCCTGCTACCTCCTCCTTTTCATCATGCAGTTTTCTCTTTCTTCTTATCCTCCTCATCATCACGCTCTTGTCTCCTGCTGCCTCCTCCTCATCCTCCTCGTCATCATGCTGTTCTCTCTTGCTGCTTCCTCCTCCTCCTCCTTGCCCTGCTCTTTCCATCTGCTGCCTTCTCCTCTTCATCCTATTCATCCTATTCCTCCAGGAGGAAAAGACAGCAGGAGACAGTAGCGTAAAGAGAAAAAGAAGGCAGTGGAGGAGCAGAAAGAGTAGGACGGGGAGGTAGCAGGACAGAACAGAAAGAGAATGATGAAGGGGAGGAGGAGAAGGAGGAGGAAGCCATAGGAGACAACAGCATGAGGCAAAGGAGAAGGAGAAGGAGGACGAGGAAGCTGCAGGAGGCAACAGCATGATGTGGATGAGCGGGAGGAGGAGGAGGAGGAGGAGAAGGAGGAGGAGGAGGTGGAGGAGAGAATAGTATGGCAAGAAGGAGAAAATGGCAAGAAGGAGAAGATGGACAAGACGGAGAAAGAGGAGGAGGGGAGGGGGCTGCAGGAGTCAACTGCATGAGGAGGAGGAGGAGAAGGAGGAGGAGAAGGAGGAGGATGGGTTGAAGGAGGAGGAAGAGGGGGATAGAAAAGGAGATAAGTCAGAGAAGTAGGAGAAGAAGAATATAGGAGACAGGCATGGTGATGATGAGAAGTAGAAGGAGGAGGAAGAGGAGGAGAAAGAGAAGGAGGTGGAGGTAGCCTGAGAAAAGAGCATTATGAGGAAGAGGAGGAAGAGGCAGGAGACAAAATTATGATAAGTTGGTGGAGAAGAAGGTGAAGGAGGAGGAGGTGCATGTATCAGGAGACAACAGCATGATCAGGTTGAGGAGTGGGAGGATGAGAAGACAGAGGATGAAGAGGGGGAGGAGGAGGAGGAGGAGGACGGCGCAGGAGACAACAGCAAGAAACAGTTGAGGAGTATGACATGGAGCAGGAGGCAGCAGGAAAGAAAACCATGACAAGAAGGAGGAAGAGGAAGAGGAGGAGGAGAAGGAGGAGAAGAGGAAGAGGAAGAGGAGGAGAATAATGCAACGGGAGTCTAAAGCGCAATGAGGAAGAGTAGGACTCAGAGGAGGATGAGGAGGAGGATAAGGAAGTGGAGTAGGAGGAGAAGGAGGTGAGGAGGAGGAGAAGGAAGAGATGGAGGCATGAAGAGACAACAGCATGAGGACAAGGAGGAGGAGGCAGCAGGAGACAATAGCATGAGGGGGAGGAGGAGGAGGAAAAGGAGGAGGAGGAGGAGGTGGCAGAAAAGAACAGCATGCCAAGGAGGACAAGGAGGAGGACAAGGAATAGGAAGAAAGAGGAGGAGGTAGGAGGAGACAACAGAATGACGAGAAGAAAGAGGAGGAGGAGGAGGAGGAGGCGGCAATGTAGGATGAGGGGGCAGGACACAACCTTATGTTGGGGAGGAGGAAGAGGATGTGGAGGAGGAGAAGGAGGATGAAGTGACAGCAGGATACAACAGCATGATGATGATGCGGAGGAGGCAGCAGGAGACAACAGCATGACGAGGAGCATGAGTAGAAGAAGAAGGAGGAGGAGGAGGTAGCAGGAGAAAACAGCATTAAGAGGAAGAGGAGGAAGAGGCAGGGGACAAAAGCATGAGGAGGCGGAGGAGAAGGAGGTGGAAGAGGAGGAGGAGGGGGAGAAGGAGAAGGTGGAGGAGGAGAAAATGTCAGGAGAGAACAGCATGACAAGGGTGACAAGGAGAAGAAAGAGCAGTAGGAGGAGGAAGCAGGACACCGCAGTATGACGAGGAAGAGGAGGAGAAAGGAGGAGGAGACAACAGCATGATGATGATGAAGAGGAGGAAGCAGCCGAAAAGAATAGTATGGCGAGGAAGAGGAGAAGTAGGAGCAGGAGACAGAGGGGGATGAGAAGAGGGAGGAGAGAACAGCATGATGAGGAAGACGAGGAGGAGAGGAGAAGGCGCAAGAGGAGGAAGAGGCAGGGGAGAACAGAATGATGAGGAGGACGAGGAGGAGGCGGTGGGAGTAGGGGAGGGGCCGGAGGAGGAGAAGGTAGCAGGGGACAACGGCATGACAAGGAGAAGGAAGAGGACGAGGAGGAAGTGGAAGCAACAGGAGGCAACAGGATGAGGGAGGAGGCTACTGGAGGCAGTAGGAGGCAATTGGAGGCAACCGGAAGTGGAGGGAGATGCAAATGGAGGCAACAAGAGGCCACAAGAGGAGGAGGACAAGGAGAGAGTAGGCAACAGGAAGGAATTGAGGATACAGGAGGAGGAGGAGAGAGGAGGCAAGAGGACGGAATCGATGATACCGGAGGATGTGGAGGAAGAGGAGGAGAAAGCAACAGGAGGCCACTGGAATTCAGGAGGAGGAGGAGGAGGAGGAGGAGCAGTCGACAGAAGGAAACAGGAGGTAAGACAAGGAGTACAAGATGGAGAAGAAGAAGGAGGCAACAGAAGGAGGAGAAGGAGACGTTAGGGTACAGGAGGAAGAGGCAACACGAGGCAGCAGGAGACAATAGGAGGCAACAAGAGGCAAGAGGAGCAGAAGGACGGAGAAGGCAAGAGAAGGTGGAGGCCAAATGAGGCAAGAGGAGGAGGAGAAGGCAACAGGAAGACCAGGAGGAAACAGGAGATAACAGGAGGAGGAGGAAGAGGAGGAGAAGAAGGTGGAAACAGGAGAAAAGAGGATGCAAGCGGAGGAAGAGGAAGGAAGAACAGGACCAGGAGGTAAATGGAGGCAACAGGAGGAGGAGGAGGAGGCAACAGGTGGCAGCAGGAGGAGAAGAACGCAACAGGAGGCAGCAGGACGAGGAGGAAGAGGCAAATGGAGGCAACAAGAGGCTCAAGGAGGAAGAAATGGAGGAGGCAAGAGGAAGCCGTAGGAGGCAGCAGGAGGGGGAAAAAGCGGAGGCAAGAGGAGGACACAGTAGGGCACAAGAGGTAACGGAGGAGGAGGCAACAGGACGTCACAGGAAGCAACAGAGGGGCAAAGGAAGAGAGGGAGGAGGAAACAGTAGGCAACAGGAGGCAGTATGAGAAGGAGGAGGCAACCAGAGGTGACAGGAGGCAATAGGAAGCAAGTTGAGGATGAGAAGGAGAAGGAGGAGGGAAGAGCAGGCAATGGGAGGAGCAGATGGTACCAGGAGGCAAGAGGAGGAGGCAAAACCAGGAAGCAAGAGGAGGGAACAGGAGGAGAAGACAACAGGAGGTATCGGGCGGAGGAGGAGGCAATAGGAGGAAACAGGAGCAGGAGGCAACAGGAGGCGGTAGGAGCAGGAGAAGGAGAGTCCTCCTCTTCCTTTCCTAATCCTCCTCTTCCTCCTTTTCATGCTCTGTTCTTCTGCTGTTTCTGCCTTCCTCCACCTTGCCATTCTGTCGTCTCCTGCTCCCCCTCCTCCTCCTCCTCCTCCTCATGCTGTTGTCTCCTGCTGCCTCCTCACTATCATCAGCATCAGCATCATGGTGTAGTCTTCTTCTCCCTCCTGCATTCCTCCTCCTCCTTGTCCTTGTCCTCCTTGTCATGCTTTCTTCTGCTGCTGCTTCTTACTCCTCTTCTCCTCCTCCTCCTCCTCCTCACGCTGTTCTCTCCTGCTACTGCCTTTTCCTTCTCCTCTTTTTCCTTGTCATGCTGCTTTCTCCTGCTGCCTCCTCCTCCCCTCCTCTTGCTCTTTCACCACCTCCTCATCAGGCTTTAATATTGCTGCCTCCTCCTTCTCCTCCTCCTTGTCATGATGTTGTTGCCTGCTGCCTCCTCCTCCTTCTTACACTGTTCTCTCCTCCTGCTTCTTCCTCCTCCTCCTCCTCCTCCTCCTTCTCCTCCTCCTTTCTTTTTCTCCTGCTGCCTCCTCCTCCTCGTCATGCTGTTGTCTCCTTCTGCCTTCTCGTACTCCTTCCCCTTCCCTCCCTCCTCCTCATCCTCATGCTCCTTCTCATCCTCGACATTCTCCTCCTCATCATCATCATCTGTTTTCTCTTGATACCTCCTCGTCATCCTTTTCATGCTGTTCTCTTCTTCTGCCTCTTCTTCCTCCTCATCTTCCTCCTCCTCCTCGTCATAATGTTTACTCCGTCTGTCTTCCCCTGCTCCCCCTCCTCATCCTCCTCCTCCTCTTCATGCTCTTCTCTTCTTCGGCTTCTTCTGCATCCTCATTTTCCTCCTCCCCCTAGTCATAATGTTGTCTCTGGCTGTCTTCCCCTCCTCCTCCTCCTCGGCATTCAGGTGTCCCCTGCTGTATCCTCCTCCTCCTCTTTTTTCTTGTCACAGAGTTTTCTTCTGCTTCCTCCTCCTTCTTGTCCTCCTCCTTCTGGTCCTCCTCCTCTTCCTACTCCTCCGCTTCCTCTTCCTCCTCCTCCTCCTCATCCTATTTTCTCCTGCTGCCTCCTTCACCTCCTGCCTTTAATCCTACTCCTTGTCATGCACTTTTCTGTTGCTGATGCTTCCTCCTCCTGCTGCTCCGCCTGCTCCTCAATATCATCATGCCGTGGTCTCCTGCTGCCTCCTTCTCTTCCTCTTTATCATGCAGTTTTCTCTTTTGGCATCTTTCTCCTCATCCTCATCCATGTCATGCTCTTGTCTCCCTCGGCCTCCTCCTCCTCCTCCTTCTCATCATGCTTTTGTTGACTGCTGTTGCGTCCTCCTCCACTTTCTACTCCTCCTCCTCCTCCTTGTCATGCTGTTGTCTCCTGCTGCCTCATCCTCCTCCTCTTCTTCCTCATCACGCAGTTTTCTTCCGCTACCTCATTATCCTCCTCCTCCTCCGCTTCTTCTTCCTCCTCCTTCTCAACCTGTTTTACCCTGATGCCTCCTCCTCCTCCTGCTCCTCCTGCTCCTCCTCATCATCATCATGATGGTCTCCGGCTGCATCCTCCGCCTCCTCTTCATCATGCAGTTTTCTCTTTCCAACTTCTCCTCATCCTACACCTCGTCATGCTGTTGTCTCTTGCTGCCTCGTCCTCATCCTACTTACCCTACTCTTTCCTCCTGCTGCCTTGTCCTCTTCATCATCCTCCTTCTCCACTTCCGCCTCCTCCTCCTTCTCCTTCTGCTCCTCCTGTTGTTGTCTCCTGCTGCCTCCTCATCCTCCTCCTCATCATCATGCTTTTCTTACCTACTGCCTCCTTTTCACCATGCTGTGGTCTCCAGTTGCTTTCCCATGCTGCCTCCTCTTCCTACTTCTCCTCCTCCTCCTCTTCCTCCTCCTCATCTTGCTCTTGTGTCTTGCTGCCTCCTTCTCCTTGTCCTATGTGGTCTCCTGATGCCTCCCTCTCCTCTGCCTCCACCTCCTGGTCATGCTGTTGCATCTTGGTTCCTCCTCCTCTTCCTCCTCCTCCTTCTATTTGGTTATGTTATCTGCTGCTGCTCCCTCCTCCTCCTCCTAATCCTCCTCCTAATCCTCCTCCTTCTCCTCCTTGTCATGCTCGAGAGGGCTTTAAACTAGGTTCGAAGGGGGAAGGGGATAAAACCAGGCTCACTGGAGTTGAGCCTAGGGGTAGCATGCCGATGCTGGGGGCGAAATCGATAGCCCAGCTCAAGTGCATCTACACCAATGCACGCAGCATGGGCGGCAAACAGGAGGAGCTGGAAGCCATTGTGCAGCAGGATAGCTATGACTTAGTTGCCATCACAGAAACACGGTGGGGTGACTCCCACGATTGGGGTGCTGCAATGGATGGCTATAAACTCCATTTTAGGAGTGGTGGGTGATGTGGTGGTCAGAGGCCGTCTTGGGCTTAGCGACCATGAAATGATAGAATTCGTGGTGAAGTAAGGAGGCGGGCCAGCAAAACTGCAACCATGGACTTCCAGAGGGCGGACTTTGGCCTGTTCAGGACACTGGTTGAGAGAGTCCCTTGGGAGACAGTCCTGAAGGGCAAAGGGGTCCAGGAAGGCTGGACATTCTTCAAGAAGGAAGTCTTAAAGGCACAGGAGCAGGCTGTCCCCATACGCCATAAGAACGGGTGGGGAAGACGACCGGCCTGGCTGAACGGGGAGCTCTTGCTGGGACTCAGGAAAAAAACGAGAGTTTACTGCTTGTGGAAGAAGGGGCAGGCAACTCAAGAAGAGTACAGGGATCTCGTTGGCTCGTGCAGAGAGGAAATGAGAAAGGCAAAAGCCCAGCTAGAACGCAATCTGGCCGCTGTCGTTAGAGACAACAAAAAAATGTTTTTACAAATATATTAATGACAAGAAGAGAGCCAAGGAGAATCTTCATCCTTTATTGGATGCGGGGGGGGAACATTGTCACCGAAGATGAGGAAAAGGCTGAGGTACTTAATGCCTTCTTTGCCTCAGTCTTTAATAGTCAGACCAGTTATCCTCAGGGTATTCAGCCCCCTGAGCTGGAAGACAGGGACGGCGAGCAGGATAAACCCCCCATAAACCAAGAGGAAGCAGTTAACGACCTGCTACGCCACCTGGATGCTCACAAGTCTATGGGGCCGGATGGGATCCACCCGAGAGTGCTGAGGGAGCTGGCAGAGGTGCTCGCCAAGCCACTCTCCATCATTTATCAGCAGTCCTGGTTGACGGGGGAGGTCCCGGACGACTGGAGGCTTGCCAATGTGACACCCATCTACAAGAAGGGCCGGAAGGAGGATCGAGGGAACTACAGGCCTGTCAGCCTGACCTCAGTGCCGGGGAAGATTATGGAGCGGTTCATCATGAGGGCGCTCACAAGACATGTAATGGACAACCAAGGGATCAGGCCCAGCCAGCACGGATTCATGAAAGGCAGGTCCTGCTTGACCAACCTGATCTCCTTCTATGACCAGGTGACCCACCTAGTGGATGAGGGAAAGGCTGTGGATGTGGTCTACCTGGACTTCAGTAAGGCCTCTGACACCGTCTCCCACAGCATTCTCCTCGAGAAGCTGGCGGCTCATGGCTTAGACAGGTGTACTCTGCGCTGGGTAAAAAACTGGCTGGGCAGCCGGGCCCAGAGAGTTGTGGTGAATGGAGTTCAATCCAGTTGGCAGCCGGTCACGAGCGGTGTTCCCCAGGGCTCAGTTTTGGGGCCAGTCTTGTTCAATATCTTTATCAAGGATCTGGATGAGGGGATCGAGTGCACCCTCAGTAAGTTTGCAGACGACACCAAGTTCGACGGGAGTGTTGCTCTGCTCGAGGGTAGGAAGGCTCTGCAGAGGGACCTGGACAGGCTGGATCGATGGGCCCAGGGCAACTGTATGAGCTTCCGCAAGGCCAAGTGCCGGGTCCCGCACTTCGGCCACAACAACCCCATGCAGCGCTACAGGCTTGGGGAAGAGTGGCTAGAAAGCTGCCTGCCGGAAAAGGACCTGGGGGTGCTGGTTGACAGCCGGCTGAACATGAGCCGGCAGTGTGCCCAGGTGACCAAGAAGGCCAATGGCATCCTGGCCTGTATCAGAAAGAGTGTGGCCAGCAGGAGTAGGGAAGTGATCTTGCCCCTGTACTCAGCACTGGTGAGGCCGCACCTCGAATACTGTGTTCAGTTTTGGGCCCCTCACTACAAGAAGGACATTGAGGTGCTGGAGCGTGTCCAGAGAAGGGCAACGAAGCTGGTGAAGGGTCTGGAGAACAAGTCTTATGAGGAACGGCTGAGGGAACTGGGACTGTTTAGTCTGGAGAAGAGGAGGCTCGGGGGAGACCTTATCGCGCTCTACAGCTACCTGAAAGGAGGTTGTAGCGAGGGGAGTGTCGGTCTCTTCTCCCAAGTAACAAGCGATAGGACGAGAGGAAATGGCCTCAAGTTGCACCAGGGGAGGTTTAGATTGGACATGAGGAAAAATTTCTTTACTGAAAGAGTGGTTAAACATTGGAACAGGCTGCCCAGGGAAGTGGTTGAGTCACCATCCCTGGAAGTATTTAAAAGACGTGTAGATGTGGCACGTAGGGACATGGTTTAGGGGGCATGGTGGTGTTGGGTTGACAGTTGGACTCGATGATCTTAGAGGTCTTTTCCAACCTTAGTGATTCTATGATTCTTTGATTCTAAGGTCAGGTTGGACGGGGCTCTGAGCAACCTGATCTAGTTGAAGATGTCCCTGCTCACTTCAGGGGGGTTGGACCAGATGACCTTCAAAGGTCCCTTCCAACCCAAACTATTCTATGATTCTACGAGTCTATCGTTTGAAAAATTCATTTGCTGCTTCTCTCCTTCTAAAATGTTAAGCTGTGAAGAATTCATAGCACAGACCTGTGGAATTAATTTCTCCGAGGTCTCCCACAAATACCTAGGTGCCAGTTTGATTCAGGTACTAAAGTGACAATTGACATGGGAGGGATTTAACTTTTCATACATGAAAACACCTTTAGGAAATGCAGCAAAATAGACAGCTTACTCATAAGCTCTGCAGCATTGTTCATACGTACTTGCTCTGCTTTTTTTTTTTTTGTCTACTACTCTTGCTTGTTTGATACGTGTTTTCCTTTGCACGGTTCTGAATAAACTGTCCCTTTCAACTTAAATTGTTTGACCGTATGTTTTCAAGTGAAACATTTATTTTACCCATTTTCAGATGGTTTTTAATCTAGCTTATTATCTAGACTTAAATATTCAAGACAAATAAAAATGGCACTCAGAATATATTGAGGTCGAATTGGAAATAAGTAGCCCATAAGCCTTTTCTGTGTTAACTGTAGAAGTTGACATGCTACATTGCTAGAGAGCTGTATTCACAAACTACCAAAGTGGAATTGTATTTCCCTAACTAATGCATCATGAAAATTATAGCTACCATTGTGAAAATTGTTAATGTTAGGATGTGTATGTATTGGGAAGAAAAAAATGTTGATGTTCGTATGACTTCTTAACAGCCCACCTATAAATACTAGCGTGGTAAAAGCGGACACAGCAGTTCAAGGAAAGCGGTGTCCTTCCCTGGCTGCTAACAATTTTGAAGTGTCCTTTTCGATCATTGCCAGCCATTTAAACAGTGAAATACATATTAGCATTCTCACTAGATGGTTGTAATATTGTGGATACTGTGATATATTCAGGTATGAAAAAGATACTCTAGAGTTGGCGTTTTATTAGTTGCATGGTTAAATAATTTTTATGGCTCAGCAAAACCTGTTTGAAGTCTAAAAAAATTCTAATGTTTTCTTTAGGTGTGACGTAAGAAGAATGTAGATCAGTATATCTCTACTTGTGAGTCCTGTTTGAAACTCACATCAACAAAAGAATTCCTTTTTTTTGTGGGTGTTTCCGTCAAACTCTCCATACAGAACTGATGGAACTGGGCTGTGAAGACGCAAGTTTGGTCTTGACCAGTTCTTTCCGGCTGGGACACATCTTCTCAAGCTAGCACACTCATTCGTTAGGTCTTTGGAGGACTTCTAAGATCCAGAGGTACTTTTTACAAATATTACCATCCTTAGAATGATCTGTGGCTCTTTCTCTGTTTGTGGTAAACAGCTTCTGGTATGCGGCAGTATGTCCAGTGTGCCTAAAGTAGTATGTCTTGGTCATTGAAATGGGCAGAGTTAGTCTCCTTCCCAACCTGAGAAGCACGTCTCTTTGCCTTCCAGTAACATGCTTGAGCTGCAACGCCGTTTCCAACACCTACGAGGCATTCCTTGATATTCCTTTGGATATCAAGGTACGATGGTTTGAAATTGTGGTGCAAAATGTTTCAAGGCCCCTGCAGGGGGCCCAGTTTATCTCCAGTAAACTCCATTGACTTCAGACTGTGGGCTGTTGCCACGCAAGAGCTTGGTGGTGGATGGGAAGGGAACTGGCCTTGTGTGCTCCTTCTGTGGAAGCCCTGTAAACGGTCTCCCTGTGCTGTGTGCTGGGCATCAGCTGGGCAAAAAGGATGGTATCTACAGCCATGATGACACTGTCATACCACCCTGCTTTGGACTACCTCAATACGCGTCTGATTGCTGTGCGGATGGCTTTGATTGCTTTTCCTATTTTTGACCATGCGTACCACAAGCAACTCTGGTCCTACCGCCCAGGGGTTGCCGTTTATTGGGATAGCGCTGGGACCACACACGTAGCTATTCTTGGGATTCTGAGTTTCCAGGAGCTTAGTGCTCCCCTTTCTTTCTCATCCCGGCAGCCTCATCGGTCACTGGAGCTCTGGAAGACTTTGTCAAACCTGAGCAGCTGGATGGCGACAATGGCTATAAATGTAGCAAGTAAGATCATTCCCAATGACATCTTCACAGCAGATACCGGGTTACGGTATTGCATGTCTGGGAGCACTAGTTATGTTTGGACTTAATTGAGAAACCCCGTCATGAGACAGCTTGGGTTTTTTTCTTTTTTGTTCCTTCCCCGTACAACTAATCCACCCGAATCATCCAGAACTTGGAAAATAAAGCATTTGTTTCTAAGACGGGTAATGTTTTTTCCCTTCTCCCTGTATATTTGGAAAGCTTTGATGAGAATGTTACTCCTGGCCTTGTCTGCCCTGGAGATGGTCAACCTTCCTAGCTATGAAGTTGCCCACTGAACTACCCCTATGGCCAGAAGGGAAAAGACATGTCCCATATGTAGTGGTGAGCCGAAGCAAGGAGGAGCTCTGGACACTGATTTGGCAACAGCCGCTTCCTCAAGAAAGCAGTCAACAGTTTCGTTTCCAAGGCTTTTTGGATGCTTGCGTTGTGTCGAGGAGACCGCAGTCCTCGGAACAGTAGCAGCCCCTGTTGGCTCTCTCAACAGTGTCATGCCTAGTTCTTCTGTCGCAAAGACTGCCGACTGCTGCTCTCCAAAGTGAGCCACCCTAGACCGAAGCTACCTTCAGTGAGAGCGTATGGACTTAAGGGGTCTGAAATGCAAACATGCGCATACGATAGTTGGACAAAACAAGCCTTAACTCAACCATACATGGGTGGGGGTTGAGTAGGGAGAAGATAGGTGTCGTGGCTTAATCTCAGTTGGCAACTAAGCACCATGCAGCCGCTCGCTCACTCCCCCCCACCCTGGTGGGATGGGGGAGAGAATTGGAAGAGCACAAGTGAGAAAAAGTCATGGGTTGAGATAAAAACAGTTTAATAATTGAAATAAAATAATAATAATAATAATGATGTGATAATAATAATACTACACAAAGCAAGTGATGCACAGTACAATTGCTCACCACCCGCCGACCAATGCCCAGCCAGTCCCCGAGCAGCGGCCCCCCCAGCCAGCTTTCCCCAGTTTATGTACTGAGCATGACGTCACATGGTATGGAATGTTTCGTTGGCCAGTTTGGCTGTGCCCCCTCCCAGCTTCTTGTGCACCTGCAGCCTTCTCAGTCGGTAGAGCATGGGAAACTAAAAAGTCCTTGGCTAGTGTAAGCATTACCTAGCAACAACTAAAACGTGGGTGCGTTATCAACTTTGTTCTCATCCTAAATCCAAAACACTGTACCAGCTACGAGGAAGGAAATTAACTCTATCCCTGCCGAAACCAGGACAATATGTTGCAACAGTTGGGGCTGTGCTTGTTTTCAAGGTGTGAACAGCTGCATCCAAGAGGCTTACAATACATCATTCCTCCAATGTCCTGACAGTGTGCTTGAAGAGATTTCGTGCTTTCTCTGGCAGAAAGATTAGCAAGGTGTGTATACAAGTGCGCTGCAACCTTGTCTGCTTGGAAGGAGACCTTTCCCGAAGACGAATCCTTTTTTTGGAAGTTGCTAATGTCTGCACACGATGGCTATCGAGTGCAGCTGTCTAAGAACAGTCAATGCAACAGCTATGCCTTGCTCTTTCCCTCGTGGTAAGAGGAAAGTTCCAATGCGAAGATAAGCACCTACGGTGCGCGTGAAGAACTGGTTTGGCCAAGAACAGTTTTCTGCCGCTTAAATGATGAAATGGCAACACCTGGTTCGGATGAACCAAGAAGATCTATTTCTATACCTCTAGCCTGTGCTTGGTGACAAGGTTTTCTCAGGCTGCTTCCTGAAGACTCTCGGGATAATTTTGGAGTCGTCTCGGTCTCTCTTTAGGTTGTGCAGTATCCGGAATATTTGGACCTTGGTGCATATGTGTCTCAGGCGGCTGGAGAACCACTCCTCTATTCCTTGTATGCCGTCCTGGTACATGAAGGTTCCGGCTGTCAGACAGGACACTATCACTGCTTCATAAAGGTAAAAGTCAACTTTGTGATTTGCGTTGGTGTATTGTGTCCTGCAGGGGTGTCCTGCCTGTGTTTTTGTTTTAAAAACCCTGCAGTTCATCTGAAGATAGCGCTGCCTTTCTTTGCAGGCCAGCGATGGACGGCGGTACAAGATGAATGAGGCCTCTGTGGTTCTTTGTGACATCGAGACGGTCCTCTGCCAGCATGCATATTTACTGTTCTATGCCAGGTAAGAACAAGTGTGAAAGGGTGTTCAGAATACACTCCCTCTCCTGTTACTGATCTCGTTGGTGCTGTTCTCCTCCGGTGGGTTTTGCTTTCTCTCCCAGGAGAGAATGGCTGTTGGTCCGGTTGAGTTCTGTCTGTTCTGCAGTTCGCCAGGTCCTTCCTTCTCCTTCCTTGTCTGGCACTAAACTGTTGCGCTTGTATAAATTGCTAGCTGTCTGCTCTCTGAGACTGGCTAGCTGCGAGAGGAGGCGGAATGGAGCTCCGAGAGGGTGTAAAGATGAGTTACTGCTCTAAAAGGGACAGGCATGGCTGGAAGACCATGATCGCATTTCCAGCTTCTAGTGCCAGTTCAGTCTTCTGCGTGTCTTATCAAGTGCTGCCAGAAGGTGGCAGGATGAGACTGGAGCCACGAGGAGGCTGCAAGAACAACCCTTGACTAGGATCACTGTTGTTTCTCCAGGCACCGTGATTTGACCCCTGGAGCAGGCGCTGAATGCCAAGGGACAAAGAGCACTTGCGTGGCAAAGCTGGGCCACGTGCTGAAGAGTCCATTTGCTGGAGGCATCGTGGGACTGAGAAATCAAGGAGGTGGAGAAAATATGCAGAGGGTCCAAGGGAAGAGAAAAACACGGGACTCTGCAGGAACTCCCCCGCAGCACTGTGGCAGGAAGAGAGCGCGCTCTGACACTGAGGAGGGGGAGAAGCTGAACAGAAGCCAACCAGACTGTCTGCCTCCCAGGCGGAGGCACACGCGCCGCACGGAAACGCAGAAGCGCACTCACCATCGGCTGGCGTGTGGCAGTGGGAACCTGCACAGCTCTTCCCACAGGGAGCGAAACAGCCCTGGTGATGGCAGAAGCTCCGGAAGAGAAGATGTGCACGGCTTGAGCGGCCACAGGGCGGACTCGCATCCTGGTTCGGTAGGTGAGCAGCAGCCGGGGAAATACTCGCTTGAACAACGTGCGCTCCCACCAGTGCCAGTTCACCCAGAGGCTGCAGGCTCTTGCCAGGCAAATGAAAAAGAAACATGCAGAAAGAGGAAACAGTCCTGTGCAGAGGGGGGCGACAGTGCACCCAAAAGGTGGCGGCGAAAGACATTCTGGTGATCCACAATTGAAAAAGAAATGCAAGAAAGTGAAGAAGAAAAAGAAATCCAAAGAAAACTCTGGAGAGGAGGACTGAAAATCACCAGGAAATGTTGCCTCACTCTTTGCCAGGTGTTTCAGGTGCGTGGCTTACGGACAGAAGCGTTCGGTACTTGTGACTGAGCTTGCCATCACAACCTGCAACTGACCATCAAAGGCTGCAGACAAACGTTCTCAAAAGCATGCTAACCACCAAACTTGACATTTATGATCGAAACAACAAAATTGCCGTCATAACCAAACCCAGTCCTAAGTGGCGCTTGTGATTTCTGTAGAAAGTTTGACTGTTGAACAAAGAACAGAAGGGTTTGGGGCTTTTTTGAAATTGTTTAACTTGCGACTTCCTTTATGAAAGCACCCTTGTGATCCCGAACGGTGGAAGCTTTCTACACCTGCTGAGCATATTAAATTAGCATGTAGAGATCTCAGGGAAAATAATGCCCGGGAACAGAGCATCTCCAGAGGCTCAGGTCACTTGTGTGTGGTTCATGGTGTCTTCTCCCAGGCGCGACATTTGGTACAAGAGAGACAACAAAAACAAGGCATTACAAACATTGCCACTGACGGTCCCCATCAACAGGGTCATCGTGTTAAGAAAATGGCTTTCCACTCTTCCTTCTTCCTTGTTTCGGTGAAGAACCTGGTTTCCTGGCAAACTTGGGCAGTGGAGTTTGAGTAAAGAAGACAACACTTCACCTTGAAGATGCTTTTGCTGTGTCCCGCAAGAGCTGCAGTTCATGCACCTTCTGGCCCATTTCTGAGCCTGTCGCAAGGCATCCTAGATAGGAAATCGGTTTCTGAGGTAAAACTGAGGCAGAAACACGTAGGCATTTCTTCCTCACAGAAAGTATAAACACCCAGCTCCCAAGCCTACCGTGAGACTTGCTGCAAAATGAGCGAAGGTGCTTCTCCATCGGCATCTCTTTCATCTCCAAATGCCGGTGCTTGGGACTCCCGTGCCCTCTAGAAATCGTATCCAGTGAGAGAGAGGCATTGAGAACGGGGACGTGAGCAGGAACGGGGTCCAGGTGAGTAGCCAAGCGCAGGGATCTTTCTTGGCAGCAGTCATGCTCTGGTGACCTGTGTAAAAGCCAGTTCCTCGCCGGCCTAGGAGAGAGGCAAGGACACTTCAGCACAGAATTACCAAGGGAATTTATTCTTTTTATTTAGCTATGCGTACAGCACCTGCATAACACAGTTCTCTATGCCTGCCCTATCATCTTCTCAAGCACATATGACATCAAAAAACACCTTCACAAATCACATAGCAACTCCTGCCCTATCAGCTACTCAGCCACCAGTAACGTCACAAGCACCTGAGAAAGCAATGGGCTAGTTCCTGCCACGAAAGACAATCACAGACACCTAGGCAGGCCATGCGTCTTTTCCTACCTATCTGCTGCTCAGTCACAAGTGATATCACTAGCATCTTGTCCTGGTTTCGGCAGGGATAGAGTTAATTTCCTTCCTCGTAGCTGGTACAGTGTTTTGGATTTAGGATGAGAACAAAGTTGATAACGCACCCCTGTTTTAGTTGTTGCTAGGTAAAGCTTGCACTAGCCAAGGACTTTTCAGCTTCCCATGCTCTACCGACTGAGAAGGCTGCAGGTGCACAAGAAGCTGGGAGGGGGCACAGCCAAACTGGCCAACGAAACATTCCATACCATGTGACGTCATGCTCAGTACATAAACTGGGGAAACCTGGCAGGGGGGGGCCGCTGCTCAGGGACTGGCTGGGCATCGGTCGGCAGGTGGTGAGCAATTGTACTGTGCATCACTTGCTTTCTGTAGTATTATTATCTTATTATTATTATCATTTTATTTCAGTTATTAAACTGTTTTTATCTCAACCCACGAGTTTTTCTCACTTGTGCTCTTCCAATTCTCTCCCCCATCCCACTGGGGTGGGGGTGGGGCGGGGAAGTGAGCAAGCGGCTGTGTGGTGCTCAGTTCCCAACTGAGGTTAAACCACGACACATCTGCACAAGTGATTTAAAAACTCCTGCCCTATCAGTTACTCAGCAGCAGGTGACACCACAAGCACCTGCAGCAGAAGCCAGGTCCCCGCTCCTTCCCCATCAGCTGCTCAGCCACCAGTGCCTTCACAAGACCCTGCACAGTATGAGCATCCTCAGTTTCAACAGGCCATCTTTTCCACCTCCATCTCTGTCTTGCCTCCTGTCTCTCCGGGCTCTTCTCTCGGCCAGGCACTTTTCTCAGTCACTCCGTAACCTCCCGATGCCTTTTACGATCATCGTGTTTCTGTGGCAGATGGTACCTTGAAAGCACTGTCCCAGCCATGTGACCTGCACCTATTTCTCTTCTCCCTCTGGTTTGTGCTCTGGGCGTTTGATGCTTTTTTTGACCTCATAGGCCCTTTTGCCCTGGCTCCCTCCTGCTGTTAAACCCTGTTCCTGCAAGAGAAGTGGCAATCAGTCGGTGTCCCCTCTGTGGCATCTTATCTGCATCTCTCTGACCTGGACAGCTGGCGGGAACTGTCACCATCAGCCCCAGCTGTACCTGAAGTTTTCTCCTCGCACAGGCTCAGCTCTGGCTGTGCTTCGTGTGGAACGTGGTTCCTGAAGGAAAACAGCAAAACTCAACGTAACTCCTGGGCAATGTCCTGCTGGGAGAGCTGAGTTGAAGGCAGGTTGGCAGCAAGCCCCAAGGCTGGTCCAGGGGTGCTCCCTGTCCCCCGGCTCAGCCACAGGTCCCACATCTGGCTCTCTTGCTACCAAAAGGGATTTGCCTGCATTTTTCTTCCCTTCTAGTTCATGCACAGGTATCGGGAAAAAAGGCAGCAAAAGTACGCACTAGCTAAAACCCGTTCCTATTGCCAGTACTAAAGGTGCTCTCGGCTGGGAGCATGAGAAGGACGCCATGTTACAACTCTTGATTCCTGATATGCAATCCTAAGACTAGTCACATACTCATTTTTACAATTTACAGAACCTATTGGCTTTAGCCACAACAGTGCCTGTTACCGTGCGCTTTTGAGTATTTGTACATGCGAACCCCCTCTGGGCAAGTCCGCTTAATGCATATTTATTAGCTGAGTTTGCAAGACTTTGTTGCAACTTGGCTGCTTTCAGCCAGTTTGGTCTGGTTCCTGCTAGCAGCAAACCCGCTTACACAGCTGAGATCACTGTCGGTCAAGTTCAATTGTGCATGTCTTGGGAGCCATCTTTACATTGTAGCTTTTTCTTAGGTAACATTCCCTCCTTTTGTTTTGTGCATACCTGCACACCTTCAATTGGAGCAGAATAGTATTCGTAACCACTAATTTGAGCAAGACAGGCTGGGCATGCTTGAGTAAACCAGCACACCGTAATCCCTAAAATAAGCAAAACTCCTAATATCGTTAATACTAAACTGATAAATTGTTTCAATATTGGGGTAGTAGAAGGAAATACATTTGACATCCAGTTCCACCGTTCTATTTCTTCTGGGTCCTGTCTTACATTTTGTGCCAAAGTTTGAAAGTTTTACGGTTGGGCTTCTACAGGTTTACTGTTATCTGTGAGATCGAAACAACAAAGTCCTTCACAATCTTCACACCCGTGGTTGGCCCTCAGTAACAAGTAGTCTATGGCTGCTCTGTTTTGTAAGATTGCTTCCCTGTTCGACTGCTGCTCCTCCTCTACTAATGCAATCAAAGCGGAGGGGGCATTCCAAGTTTTTGCTGGCGTACAGACCACCTTTGTCAGCTGGAGGTTGGCTCCTAGTGCTAGTGCAGGGACTCCCACCAATGAGATGCTTAAGGCTACTGCTTCCGCTTTCCTTAACAGGCTTGTATTTGAGTCACAATCCAACGGTAGAGCCTGAGGTAGGCTCCTTCTGCTTCTTTTTGCCTAATATTTGGACGAGGTATTTCTTGTTAGTAGGGACACTTTGAGTCTTCCAAGCGTGCACGGTCCGCCGGTTGCATTTTTGGGTACGTAAATACAGGCCTGGTGTCCACGTCACAGAAATCATCCTTTTGGGAGACAGATCTACCAGCAGAATAATAGGAAGCCTTTGTTGTTGTGTTACAGATTAAATCATTGTGGTTCAAGTTTACTGATGGTGCAGTAGCGTTAACCAGATCCATGCAAAATTCTGCTGGAGTAACACTGAGAAGTTGGCATCACATAGCACGTTGAGCTGTCCATGCGGCCAGCGTTGAGACTTTTCCTATGCTGGGAAGCTGACTATAGGTTAGGTTCACCTCAAAGCTGGACAAGTTTGAGTCGTTATGTATTAGCGACCGGGGCTGCGCTCACGCCTACAAAACGTAGTTGCAACTTTTGTGATACCCGACCCATTCTATAGACAAAAGTCGTCTGATTTATTTAAGGCAGTCTTTGCTAGTAACAGCCACCAGTTTGAACTCGGAGTTACGTGTTGTAGTGGAATTCCTCCGATTGTGTTCAACAGCAGCAAAAGGAGGATCATGGCTGGGAGTTCGGTGCGGCTTTCACCTGAGAGTGGTGGATCCCTGTGTCTTTACCTGCAACTTTAAGAGCAGAATAAGTACATAGCAATACTTGCACAGGGCCCTCCCACTTGGGTTGTGATGCATCTTTAGTTTTATAGACCTTTATCATGCCAGAATCTCCGGCTCGATACAGATGCAAACAGTTTCCTAAAGGTAAAGTTTGCGTAATTACAGCTTCCTAGCATTTCGCCCTAAAACTGTCTTGTAGATATAAGACATATTGGGTAACCGCTTCATCCCCTGCCAGAAGGCCTGTGCGTGCTGGAGCAAAGGTTCCTGGAATTCTATCCGGTCTTCCAAAGAGAGCCTCAAAAGGAGTGAATTTATGACCGGGGTTTGGGCATCGCCCTCATTCCCATAGTGCTAATGGTAAAGCTTCTGTCAATTTTAATTGAGTGTCTCTACAAAGTTTTGCCAGCTTACTCTTTAGAGTTCATTCCCTCTGCCTGTCCCGAGGATTGGGGGTGGTAAGGTGTATGCAGTCTTTGTCAAATTCCTAAAGCTTTATACACGTTTTTGAATGTTTCAGCTGCAAAATGTGATCCTTTATTGGAGTCTGTTTCTTCAGGCATGCCAAAACGTGGTATGATATCTTTCAGGAAAGCTTTCACCACCATTTGAACAGTTGCTTTTCAGGCAGGGAATGCCTCTACCCAATGGGATAATTGATCTATTATAACCAGGAGGTGGTTTTGCCCATCTTTTGGAGGCATATCTGCAAAGTCAATTGGTAGCGTCTGGAACGGCATCCAGGCCCAAGGGTACCCTCCTTTTGCTTTTGCCTCTCTTTTGGAGTTTGTGTTACATTCTGCACATCTCAAACATCCTTTTGTGACGTGTAATACCACTTGGGTCAATCCAGGTGCCACCCATGAGTGAGAGACCTGATTTTCTAGATAAGATGCTCCTCCGTGTGTCCAATGCTGGAGTTCTCTGACCAAAGGTATCAACATAATCCCAGAGAGAAAAGGTTTTCCTTCTAATGTCCAGATTCCATTTACTCGTTTTGCTCCTAAATGTTTCCACTTTTCAATTTCTTCTGCGGGTAAGGTTTCATGTTCTCTTTTTAAGTCTTCTTCAGTTATGGTCAATAGCATTTCTCCTTGTATTCTTGGTTGGACCTGTAAGGGTTGCAAGGTGTGCCTTAGCTGCACCATCGGCAAGATTGTTTCCTTCAGTCAGATCAGAAGTAGCTCGCTCGTGGGCTTTATGGTACAATACTGCTACTTGGTTTGGTTTTTCTAGAGCACGTAGAAGGTCCACACTTTGTTCTCGATGTGCTATTTTGTGTTGCGCTGATGTTAGAAACTCTCTTTCCAGATCAGTCCTGCTGCAAACACTACTCCCAGAGCATATTTGGAGTCCACGCAGATGTTAGCGGTTTGATTTTCTGCTAAAACACACGCTTGAGCTAATGCTATTAATTATGCAGCTTGTGTCCCAGAAGAGCTCTTGCTTCCAGGACCACAAATTGCGTGGTGACAGTGTATCCTGTAACTTCTTGTCCCTTTTGTAGTAGGATGATCCATCGCAGAATAACACCAAATCTGGGTTGTCGAGGGGCTGTTCCTTTACATTTGGCAACACTGTTGGTTTCAATTCCAGAGTCTCTAGGCAGTCGTGAAGAGATCCCTGTTCCGGCTGTAATGTTTCTGGCAGTAGGGTTGCTGGGTTCAATATGTCACATGGTTCTAAGCTAATATTTGTTTCCGTTAGTAGTATCAATTCGTAACAGTTCCAACATTGATGGGTAAATAAGGAATGACCCTTCTCAGTTAACACAGCTTTCACTGCATGGAGCACCATTAGCGTTAGGAGGTGCCCCAGCACCGTATTTCTTGCTTTCTCAATCATCACAGCTGCTGCTGCAACAGCCCTAGCGCATGAAATCATGCCTTGAATTACGAGGTCTAGTTCTGCTGAGTAATACGCTACGGCTTGCAGACGTTTCTGGGCCAACTGGCTATTCCTTTCTGTTCATGTAATTATAATAAAAAAGGCTTGTCCTAGTCTGGCAGGGCTAATGAGGGAGCTTCCACGACTACTTGTTTTAGATCTTTAAATGCCTTTTGGGTTTCCGGAGTCAGGAAGCCCTCTGGATTTCAGTGCTGTCCTCTATATCCAAGGGATAGTTGTTTTTGCTATTTATGTTTGTTTGTTTGGAAGCCTAGGTTTTAACAGGGTAGCCTTGCTTGTAAGCCTGTGGTGGAATATGGATTAGACATACTCGTTCCATAAGTCGGACGTAGCCACAGTCCAAACCACAGCAGCAGAGGCAAACAAGCCCGACTGCTGGATATGCACTAAAAGCCCATCCTCTACCAGAAATCAACTCTCCTGGTTAGCTGTCCCATTGAGTTCTCAGTGGTACAAGGACGGGCATCGACGTTGCGAATTTTCACTGAAGAAAGGAAGGATACCACCCTCCTGCCAAGAAGGGTTTGTCACTACGCTGAAAGGAGACCCCTGGGTATGCTTGGAGAGCAAAGCTTACTCACTCTGTAGGGGCTGGGAACTGGAAAGGCCAAAAGAGCCTTAAAATTAAAGAGAATGCATGGACACGGACAATGCAGATCTTAGGACCATACAGATGAAAAGGGGAGTCTTATGCCTGGAATGTTCCATAGATCTCTTCCTAGGCCTAAAGGCAATCGGTATTCCTCCACAGATTCTTCCAAAGCCTTACTATACACCACGTCCATGGAGAGTGGAAGGGAGAGTCTCCAGAAGCCCTTACATAAAACCTACTGTAATAAGCCATCACGCTGTAGAGTTTTTCCTGGATGGAGTTTATCAGGCCCTGCAGACTCTGAGACAATGTGGATATTTGCAAATGGATTAACTTGGTATTCTGCAGGAAGCCATAATCAAACTAAAGATAATGATACCATTTTCATTGCCACTCCAGGACTATAGGATCCTGATTGCTCTGAGTCATCTGCTCCGGGTCCGAACCTTACTGGTTTACCCAAACAACCAAATCCGGTACATGCTAACTCTTTTACAGGAAATAATTCACATGACTCAGATTTCTTTGAAGATTATACTACCCTATTTGCACAACTACCAGGGCAAGAGTGGAGAGGCAGAGAAAGGGCATTCGAGGATTTAGAATCACAGAATCATAGAATAGTTTGGGTTGGAAGGGACCTTTGAAGGTCAGCTAGTCCAACCCCCCTGAAGTAAGCAGGGACATCTTCAACTAGATCAGGTTTCTCAGAGCCCCGTCCAACCTGACCTTGAATGTTTCCAGGCATGGGGCATCTACCACCTCTCTGGGCAACCTGTGCCAGTCTTTCACTGCCCTCACTGTAAAAAGATTTCTCCCTTATATCTAGTCTGAATCTACCCTCCTTTAGTCGAAAACCATTACCCCTTGTCCTATTGCAACAGGCCCTGATAAAAAGTTTGTCCCCATCTTTCTTATAAGCCCCCTTTAAGTATTGAAAGGCCGCAATAAGGTCTCCCTGGAGCCTTCTCTTCTCCAGGCTGAACAACCCCAACTCTCTCAGCCTTTCCTCACAGGAGAGGAGTTCCATCCCTCTGATCATTTGTGTGGCTCTCCTCTGCGCCCGTTCCAACAGGTCCGTGTCTTTCCTGCGCTGAGGGCTCCAGAGCTGGATGCAGTACTCCAGGTAGGGTCTCACCAGAGCAGAGTAGAGGGGCAGAATCACCTCCCTCGACCTGCTGGCCTCACTTCTTTTGATGCAGCCCAGGAGACGGTTGGCTTTCTGGGCTGCAAGCACCCATTGCCGGCTCACGTCCAGCTTTTCATCCACCAGTACCCCCCAAGTCCTTCTCTACAGGGCTGCTCTCAATCCCTTCATCCCCCAGCCTGTATTGATATCGGGGGTTGCCCCGACCCACGTGCAGGACCTTGCACTTGGCTGCCTTCAACCTCATGAGGTTCACACGGGCCCACTTCAAGAGCTTGTCCAGGTCCCTCTGGATGGCATCCCGTCCCTCGGGAGTCTCAACCACACCACTCAACTGGGTGTTATCTGCAAACTTGCTGAGGGTGCACTCGATCCCACTGTCTATGTCGTTGATGAAGATATTAAACAGTACTGGTCCCAATACGGACCCCTGAGGGACACCACTCGTCACCAATCTCCATCTGGACATCGAGCCGTTGACCACTACTCTCTGGATGCGACCATCCAACCAATTCCTCATCCACCAAACAGTCTCCAGTTTAGAGAGAAGGATGTTGTGGGGGACCAGGTCAAAAGCCTTACAGAAGTCCAGACAGACGTCATCCGTAGCTCTTCCCTTGTCCACTGATGTAGTCGCTCCCTCACAGAAGGCCACCAGGTTGGTGAGGCAGGACTTGCCCTTGGTGAAGCCATGCTGGCCGTCTCAAATCACCTCCCTGTCCTCCAAGTGCCTTAGCATAGCTTCTAGGAGGATCTGTTCCATGATCTTCCCAGGCACAGAGGTGAGGCTGACAGGTCGCTAGTTCCCAGGGTCCTCCTTTCTACCCTTTTGAAAAACGCGTGCAATGCTTCCCTTTTTCCAGTCACCAGGGACTTCACCTGACTGCCATGACTTTTCAAATATCACGGAGAGTGGCCTGGCAACTTCATCAGCCAATTCCCTCAGGACTCTCAGATGCATCTTGTCAGGTCCCATAGACTTATGCATATTCAGGTTCCTCAGGTGGCCACGAACCTGATCTTCTCTTAACAGTGGGAGAGACTTTGCTCCCCCCATCCCCGTCTTGCAGTCCATCAACTCGAGAGGTGCGGGAAGAGAGGTTGCCAGTGAAGACCGAGGCAAAATGGTGCTGAGTACCTCAGCCTTCTCCTCATTTGTTGTTACCGGGGGGGGGTATGCTTTCTTTGACCTTCCTTTTCTGGCTGACATACCTGCAGAAGCCCTTCTTAATATTCTTTGCGTCCCTTGCCAAGTTCAGCTCCAGCTGTGCCTTGGCCTCCCCGACCCCATCCCTACACAACCAGGCAACATCCCTATACTCTTCCCAGGATACCTGTCCCTGCTTCCACTGCCTGTGCATTTCCTTCTCGACCTTTCATTTGACCAGCAACTCTCGATTCATCCATGCTGGTCTCTTGCCTTCCTTTCCTGATATTTACCCTCAATCTGAGCTGAAAAGTGTATTCTAAGTGCACTAATAACATCCACACAGTTTAGAGCCAGTATCGCTTCTGCCTCTGTAGCTCCTAGCTACTGATAGCTACGGGAAAAAGTGTTACAGCCCTCTGATAGAACGCGGCACTAAGTTCCACCTGGCTCTAAGAGCTTTCATCCCACGGTTAGGGGTTGCAAAACTAGAACGAGCTATTGCAAATGTGTCAGGAGAATTAGAAAAAGCCATTAATGAAAGCGCAGATAGTATTACAGCCCTACAGGAAGAAATCAAATTATTATCAGAAATGGTAATATGGAATCAATTAGCCCTACACCACCTTTTAGAAGCACAGGACAGAGTATGTGCATTACTGAATAACAGCTGTTACGGGGTTTCTATGTAAATCAAGACCACAAAAATGAAGCCAACAGAAACAAGAAGACGACTCATTTGGAAATATTACATGAAGTAAGGCAGGGATCTCCCCTAAATCTGTTTGGGTGCTTAACCTCTTGGCTCCCAGACCTAGGTAGAGGACTGTGAACTAAAAGGATTTGGGTGGTTGTATTCACTACCTTGTTTCTCTTTGTAACTATATATATGTGTCTTTACAGTGTTGTATTACCTTAGGTGCTCGACTTAGGACTAAACTAATGAATAGTACAGAGTGACCCTGATGGTCAAAAGAAAAGGAGGGACTGTTAGGGAAATCTCATTCCCTAACTATTGTACCAATTAGTCCTTAGAGTATGAAATGGTATGAACTTGCTTAAGAGAGAGATATATAGTTTACACTGTATACTGCATAGCCATGGTTCAGTCAGCATGACTAAAGGGCCCCAACTCATTGCAGGCAGGAGAAGGACAGCCCCCACCCTGGAGAAGAAAGGATACCCCTGGACTACCCAGACCACGCCAGCATCCCAGCCCCTCCAACTCCTCTGTGAAACCCTCCCATGATCTGGCACCAGAGATAAGGAACCAGCAGCAAGCCTGACTCCAGGGACGTCTGGATCCAGAAAGAAGCAGATGGATGATGATGCCATAGAATTAGAGTTGCTTTGCAGAACAGCAGTATATGTGTGGGTTAAGTAGCAATTGGTCAAATCATGTTGTACCTGAACGCTTGAAAGGCATAAGAACCATGTGTAAAACCACATTCGGGGTGCCCCAGCTTGACTGGGACACCTCATGCCCATGAATAGAGAACAACTCTTGCAATTCTATACTTTGCATCCTAGCCCCTCTCCTCAGACAGCATGGGCCAGTTGCAGAATTTTCATGACAACACCCCTCTCCCCACTCTGAAAATCATTCTCAAAGGCCGAGAATTGCCCCTAGGGGTGGCCCAGAAGCCTACCATTCAGCGGTGGACACTTTTACCTCCATCATCGCGCTGTCCTCCCAGGAAATGATCGTTCAGGAAGGACTTCCACTGAAACCATAACTCCAACAGGACTGCCGCAAGAATATGAGAGCGATGCGCCATCCTCTCCTATGCAAGATGCTCCCCCTTTCGACCCCAGTAGTACTTCCCGAGTATGGTTTACAGATGGAAGTGCCCACTTGAAAAATGGTGTTTGGTTTGGAAAATCCACAGCCATTTCTGCAGACGGAAAAGCAGAGTTAACTGAGGAAATAAAAGGTTCCGACCAGTGACCTGAGTCCCTGGCCATCACCTGAACCTTTGAAGCTGGAACCAGAACAGTTTATACCAACTCTGGTGCCGTATGGGCTGGAGTCACCCAGTGCCTTGGGAATTGGCAAGAGCTGCTGCACTCCCTTCAGAGAAGCTGCAGGCAGGCATTCATCTCCGCTTGTGTTTTGCCTGGGAGAACCAGGATAACAGCAGTGGCCTCCAGCCTAGTCCAGTATTTGGGCCCTGCATTGCTGCCATCCCAGCACTTAAGAAAAGCAATTAACAATTGCACCTGTGACCGGTACCACCTGCTCCTGACCCCTGGTAATATGGTTAGCATAACGAATGCCATTTATAAGGCAAACGGACAGGATCTGTGACCGAGCTGGTCACGTATCAGTCCCCTTTCCCCTCCTCATCAGGCCCTGAAGGTCCTGGGCACCAGGCAGACTTCTTCTACCCCTCCCTATCAGCCTCAAGGTTCCTGGGCGCCAGGCTGGCTTCTTCCCTTCTTACGGGCCTTGAAGGTCCCAGGCACTCGGCCAACCAGGTTGTGATGACCCTGTCACAGAACACGGAAGCACAGCAGCACGCAGAGCACTGTCTATAAAATGAAACAGTATGTTTTCCCTCTTCTCCTCTGAGGCCTAATTTGTGGAGGCAACGACAAATGACACCTTCCCCTCCTGCGGGGCAGACGTTTTCTGCCTTGATATAACACATAAAATTGGATGGGAATGGCGTGAACCTCACGGAGTCACCTGGGTTCTACACCCGCCCTATAGCCCCACAAATAACAGCACTTAAATAACGATGCTTTAATAATGGGCAGGTACTCACCAGGTGCCCAGTGGAATGAGCACATTTTCCTGCTCTCTCCAACCCACAAACCCTTTAAAACTCCCACTCTCAGCGTGTCGTTTTTCTCACACTGACACGAGAAAAGGGCATACGGAAACCCATTTCTAAATGGGGAATCAAATCCCTTTATCTACCACTGAGTCCCAGGCACCCAACCAACCAGGCTGTGATGACCCCCTCACAGAGAATTAACAGGAGGACAAACAGGAGGAGGAGAAAAAGAAGACAAACAGGATGAACTGGTGGATGGCAGGAGGAGGAGGAAGGGGATGAAGAGGACGAGGAACATAGAAAGAGAACGAGAGGAAGGAGGAAGAGAAAGAAAAGGAGGAAGAGGAGGAGAAAGAAGAGATGGAGGAGGAAGACAAGGAACAGTCAAAAGAGCAACAGGTGGCACAGCACTAGAAGCAGGAGGGGAAGAAGGAAGAGAAGAAGGATGAGCAGGAAGAGGAACAGAAGACAGAGGAACGAGATACAGAACAGGAGGAGGAGGAGGACGAACATGAGAAAGAAGAGAAAAAAAGAGGAGGAAGAGGAGTAGGATGAGAAGTCTTATGAGGAGCGGCTGAGGGAACTGGGGTTGTTTAGTCTGGAGAAAAGGAGGCTCAGGGGAGACCTTATCGTGCTCTACAACTACCTGAAAGGAGGTTGTAGCGAGGTGGGTGTTGGTCTCTTCTCCCAAGTAACTAGCGATAGGACAAGAGGAAATGGCCTCAAGTTGCGGCAGGGGAGGTTTAGATTGGATGTAAGGAAAAATTTCGTTAGTGAAAGAGTGGTTAAACATTGGAATAGGCTGCCCAGGGAAGTGGTTGAGTCCCCATCCCTGGAGGTATTTAAAAGACGAGTAGATGAGGCACTTAGGGACATGGTTTAGTGGGTGGTGGTGTTGGGTCGACGGTTGGACTCGATGATCTTAGAGGTCTTTTCCAACCTCAATGATTCTATGATTCTATGAGAAGGAGGAGGAGGAGCTAGAGGGGCAGGAGGAGGAGGAGGAAGGAAAAGGAGAATGAAGAGGACTGGGAATATGAGGAGGAGGAAGACGAAGAGAAGGAAGAGGAGGATGCCATACAGGAAGAAGAGTAACAGAACAAAGAGGAGGCGGTGGAGGAGGCAGGGGAGAAAGAGGAGAAGAAGGAGGAAAGAAACAAGAAGAGGATGAGCAAGAGGATGAACAGGAGAATAAGGACGATTAACAGGAGAAGGAGGATTAGGATGAAGTTGTAGGGGAGGATGGGAGGAAGGGGGAGGAAGAAGAGGAGGATGAGGACAACTACAGCAACGACAAACAGGAAGACAGACAGAAGGGGGAGAAGAAGGGGAGAAGAATGACAGTGAAGAGGAGTAGGAACAGGAGGTGGAGGAAGGCGATCAGGTGGAGGAAGAGGGGGAGGAGAGGAGGAAGCATTGCGAGCTAAATGTTCCAAGGCACACATACAGCAATGTACAATGAGAAATCACAAATAAACATACTTGGGAACGAGTCCCCACAGTCACCTTTTTCTCCTTTTCCCCTTCCAGGTGACACTGGTCAAGCCCCAGGCACCTGCAGCCGCTCGCTGTACACAACTCCCCTGACGCTGGCTATCTGACACACGTTTAATAAAACAATGCAGCCCCAGAGATTTTGTCTGTTCACCTTGAGCTGGGGGAAGGTGTGTACGTGGGTGAGGACAATCTGCTTTATCCCTTTAATTTTTATGCCTCAGCAAAACCACTGCAAGTTTCGGACGAGAGGACAGCACTGAAAATCAAAGGGTAAGCGACCAAGAAGGCTCCAACCACACATTTTCACCTGGTTGCCTTAAAGAAAAACAGAGTTTGGATCCTGATTGCTCATTTCAGCCTGGATTAGTCCCGTCTCTCATCTGAAAGCTACTGCGTGCCTGGCTGAGGACAGACACAGTCCACTCAGAGAGCAAGGAGAGCTCAACCCTGCACTTTCCTTGGTCATGTTTCCTTGGACAACTTATTTGCTGGGTTGCTTGAAAACCTGTAACTGCAAGAATCAGGAAGAAAACCTCCCTGATGAACTTCCCAGCTGCGGTAAAACCATCCGCTCTCGGTACCCCCATTTCCCAAGAGCTGGCAGCACAGCTTGGGTGGGAGGGAGGCACGAATCAGACCTCGGGGCTGAGAGACGAGCACAAGCATCTGCCAAGGGAGCTGCATCCAGCCAGGAGCACTCCCCACTGGCTTCTCTGACAACAAAGCCCTGGTGCGTGCTCCCACCAGGAGGAAGAAACAACTTCCACTTCCACTTCTGCAAACCCCCATTTATGAAAGACTGTCAACAGAGATGGGGCTGTCCGTGAGCATGAGAACCACATGAAGGCCAGAAGACAGCAAAGGCACCTGGTCTGACTCCACCAGAGCATGCCTGCTCCAAAGCGTGGCAGCCTCCTTTCAGAGAGGAGGCAACTCTACCTCCCCCTGCCCTGCTAGCCTAAAACATCGGTCTCCAGATGTCAGGGCTCGGGCTGGCGACACTTGGGGTAGCAGCAGGAACACTTTGGCGTATATGCAAAGTGTTCGCAGAGCTTTCTGCTGGCATTTGCACAGCTCACAGCCCAGGACAGAAGTGTCTGTGAACACCACGTGCTTTTCAGTTTGCCTTCCCAGACCAAGCCAAGCTGTGATACAAGAGCTTTGGTCCTCCCTGTCTCCCAAGGAAAGCTAGAAATGGCATTATCACCATCGAGCTCCTGTGGGATATAAAGAAAACCTCTCAGGCAGCAGCTGCATCCTGTTGCGTAGGCCTTGAACTAGCCCTGGGAAAAAGCTGACCAGCAGATTGTGCTACATAAGAAAAAGCTGCTCTGTAAAGATGCCTTCAAAGACTTGCGCAAGCGAACTTGACCGACAGTGACCTCGCCTATACAAGTGAGTCTATTGTTCGAAGAAACCAGACGGTTTCTAATGAATTTTCTAACCAGCTAATGAATATGCATTAAGTGTGCTTCCACGGGGGGGGGGCAGCAGGGAGGGTGGGGGTTGTGTGTACAAATACTCAAAAGTGAATGGTAACAGGCGATGTCATGGCCAAAGCCAATAGGTTTTTTAGACTGTAAAAATGAATATGTGAGTTGCCTTAAGATTGCATATAAGGAATCAAGAACTGTAACGCGGGGGTCCTTCTTGGGCTCCCAGCCGAGAGGCACCTTTATGACCAGCAATAAAAAGGGGTTTTAGTTAGTGTGTACATCTGCTGCCTTCTTTCCCGTACCCACGCATGAACTAGAAGTGCAAGCAAATCCATTTCGGTAGAAGTTCAGGTCAACATTTAAACAGCCAAAATTCTGAATAGTTACGCTGACCCTTACTTAGATATTTATTTTATCTTCCTTTGATACGTAACTAATCACATTCCCTCCTACCCACAGTCTTTCCTCCCAGCCACACAGCTCTCCTACATAAGAAACATAAGCTACATAAGCTACAAAAGAAAAAAAAAAACCTGCTTTGGTGAACACCAAAACACCCTTTCTCAAACTCTTCATTGCCCCATCTGAGAGTCAAGGGACAGGATCTCCTAAAGGCTCTTTCACAGGCACTGCCCTGACAACCCCCCACTGCTGCTCTACTAGTGCACAAAGAGGTTAGGAAGAGGTTCATTTTTAAGTCTACATAGACAGTTTCTGAAACTAGACGAGTCGTTTTTAACGAGGATAAGCCCTTTGCCTTGCATCTGGCAACCAACAGGGATGTGGACCCAGCAGCACAGACCCCTGCCATACACAAAGCACCACCCTACGCACAGGGAAAGCACGACAAGTCAGACGTGGCACCCAGTAACAACAAAAAACGGCTCTTCACATCAGTGCTCTGGATGATCAGGTTAGTTCTTTTAGTCAGACACAGAAATCGGAAGTGATTTCTTCTTCTTTTGCTGAAGTAGGCTTTTAAGTAGATATTGCCAAAGAATGCAAAAACAACCAAAACCAGTTACAGCAGGTACTCTCATCCTCACTAGATGCATATCATTGAAGTGTTTCGTAGAATCACAGAATCATAGAATGGTTTGGGTCGGAAGGGACCTTAAAGATCACCTAGTTCCAACCCCCCTGCCATGGGCAGGGACACCTTCCGCTAGAACAGGTTGCTCAAAGCCCCGTCCAACCTGACCTTGAACACTTCCAGGGATGGGGCACCCACAACTTCTCTGGGCAACCTGTTCCAGTGCCTCACCACCCTCACAGTGAAGAATTTCTTCCTTCCATCTAATCTAAATCTACCCTCTTTCAGTGTAAAGCCATTACCCCTGTCCGATCACTACATGCCCTTGTAAAAAGTCCCTCTCCAGCTTTCTTGTAGGACTGGAAGGCTGCTATAAGGTCTCCCCGGAGCCTTCTCTTCTCCAGGCTGAACAACTCCAACTCTCTCAGCTTGTCTTCAGAGGAGAGGTGCTCCAGCCCTCTGATCATCTTTGTGGCCCTCCTCTGGACTCACTCCAACAGGTCCATGCCCTTCTTATGCTGGGGGCCTCAGAGCTGAACGCAGCACCCCAGCTGGGGTCTCACCAGAGCGCAGTAGAGGGGCAGAATCACCTCCCTCAACCTGCTGGCCACGCTTCTTTTGATGCAGCCCAGGACAGAGTTGGCTTTCCGGGCTGCAAGCGCACATTACCAGCTCATGTTGAGCTTCTCATCAGCCAACACCCCCAAGTCCCTCTCCACAGGGCTGCTCTCAATCCATTCTCCACCCAGCCTGTATTCGTGCTTGGGATTGCCCTGACCCAGGCGCAAGGACCTTGCACTTGGCCTCGTTGAACTTCATGAGGTTCGCATGGGCCCACCTCTCAAGCCTCTCAAGGTCCCTCTGGATGGCATCCCTTCCCTCCAGCGTGTCGACCGCACCACACAGCTTGGTGTTGTCGGCAAACTTGCTGAGGGTGCACTCAGTCCCACTGTCTATGTCACTGACAAAGATGTTAAACAGCGCCGGTCCCAATACCGACCCCTGAGGAACACCACTCGTCACTGGTCTCTACTTGGGCATCGAGCCATTGACCACAACTCTTTGAGTGTGACCATCCAGCCAATTCCTTATGCACCGAGTGGGCCACCCATCAAATCCATGTCTCTCCAATTTAGAGAGAAGGATGTCGTGCGGGTCAAAGGCTTTGCACAAGTCCAGGTAGATGACGTCAGTTGCTCTTCCCTTATGCACCAACACTGTAACCCCGTCGCAGAAGGCCACCAAATTTGTCAGGCAGGATTTGCCCTTAGTGAAGCCACGTTGGCTGTCACCAATCACCTCCTTATTTTCCATGTGCCTTAGTATAGTTTCCAGGAGGATCTGCTCCATGATCTTGCCAGGCACAGAGGTGAGACTGACTGGCCTCACATTCTCTTCTCTACTCTAAAGGGTCCCCACTTGAGATGCGTTTGAGTTACATTACCGTTAAACATACACCACTACCAGACACTTCTCTAGACTGAAGGCTGACAGCAGCGTGCAAGGACAGTCCTTTCTGCACATCTCACTCCGGGGTAGAAATCCTAGAGACTTCCTTTAAAGACAGAAACCCAAAGAGCTACAATAAGCTTTTTAAATCAAGCACAGCAAATAAAAAGCAAGCAAACAAACAAAAAACAACAGGTAAACCTCTGAGGCACCAAGGAGGAACAAAAGGTCTCCCGTTAAGTCCACTACCCCTCACAAAACAGACAAGTGGTTTAAAGAGATGCCTGCAAAGAAACCGCGGACGGAAGATAACCCTGATAACTCCAGTACAAGCGACCAATGTGCAAACAGCAGCGCTGACCCTTCTGCTCCTCCTACAAGCTCTTTGCCAGCCATGTGAAGAGGCAAATGCAAGGATGATTGAATCAGATCTGACAAGAATTGCCCCCCAAAACCCAAAACAATCAAGAAATCTATTTGAAATACGGATTCACATCCACTATCGTGGATGATGAACCTCACCCTAAGCACACGTTGTGCCTTGAGATACGAGCAAAGGACTGCATGAAGTCACCACCACGAGCAGACGTTCAAACCCAAAGCATCCAGAACACGCAGACAAACCTCCACCATTTTTTCAGCAATGTTTCAAGTCACGCATTACTCAGTCCAGCACTTTATGAAATGTCACTAAACTTAACGATAGCAGCCTCTTGGCAGGTTTCTTACTCAAAAGCAAAAACCAAAAAGCCACGTACCCTTGGGGAAACCCTTGTCCTTCCGTGTGGCTGGTGTCTTCCCATGGCTCTTCCTCAAGGCAGGAGAAATGACCATGACTTTGGAAGTCCACATAAATTCAGAAGTACACTTAGTCTTCTGGCAGTCATTACCTATGGGCCAGAAGCCCTCTCACCCCTCCCCAGAAGTGCTCGTCAGTCATCTGGCAGTCATTCTCCATGAACCGCAAGTCCTCCATACCTACCTACCTACAGACCTACCTACCTACTGACTCTCCAGAAATGAGTCGGACCGCACCACAAGTGACACTGCCCGACCTGCTGCAGACATATTAGACCAGAAATGATGGTTTCAAGACAGACAACACAACACAATCCACCAGCACAGCAAAAAATCAACCAGAAGAAACACTGTACACAAAACAAAGGTCCCTATCCAAACCCTTAAAAGGCAAACAAGCCAAAAAAGGACTCTCCACTAAAGCAGACCACGCAGAACACAAGAGAAGGTAAAAATAACCTAACCCCAGGAACCCATGGCCAACAAACCCACATTCTGTCCACAACAATGACATGCTTTAATCCTAACTCGCTTAAACTCTGGCATACCATAACACTGCCACCCCTGTCGTGGTTTAATCTCAGTCGGCAACTAAGCACCACGCAGCCGCTCGCTCACTCCCTCCCACCCGGTGGGATGGGGGAGAGAATTGGAAGAGCACAAGTGAGAAAAACTCGTGGGTTGAGATAAAAACAGTTTAATAATTGAAATAAAATAATAATAATAATAATATTGTAATAATATGATAATAATAATACTACACAAAACAAGTGATGCACAGTACAATCACTCACCACCCGCCGACCAATGCCCAGCCAGTCCCCGAGCAGCGGCCCCCCCCCGCCAGCTTTCCCCAGTTTATGTACTGAGCATGACGTCACATGGTATGGAATGTTTCGTTGGCCAGTTTGGCTGTGCCCCCCTCCCAGCTTCTTGGGCACCTGCAGCCTTCTCAGTCAGTAGAGCATGGGAAGCTGAAAAGTCCTTGGCTAGTGTAAGCATTACCTAGCAACAACTAAAACATGGGTGCGTTATCAACTTTGTTCTCATCCTAAATCCAAAACACTGTACCAGCTACTAGGAAGGAAATTAACTCTATCTATCCCTGCCGAAACCAGGAAAACCCCATAACCCTAGCAAACCGTAACCCTAGCACATTGTAGCCCTAAGATATCAAAAAATTGGACACAAACTCCCCGGAAATCTCTGCCAGGGACTTCAGGTGGCCCGGATTTCAGACATCACAACTCTGAAGTGGGAGTGGGACAGAGCCACCAGGATGTCACCAGCATCCATCTTCACATCATCCGTCACACCCTGAAAAAGTGCCCGGGTTAAACACTCCCGGGGGAGAAAGGCTGAGGCACTCGAGAGACTTTGAACCGGCCAGCCATGACCACGGGGCTTCAGCTCATCATTTCTGTGTCAGAGCCACCAGGCAGATGACCCCGTCCTCCTTGAGACGCCCCTTGGGGCAGCCGCACCTAGTGCCGGGTGGCTGGATACAGCCTTTGCTCTATGGGGAGGTACTTCCTGGGAGCAGGATCTCTCACGGGGGCACGGGGAAACCCTCTTCAGGCCTGGATGTCTGAACAACATCTCTGCGCTGCTCCATATCTCACCAAAACCAGGGGTGGAGGAAGGCTGCTTTGGTGGCCTCCAAGAGAAACAGCTCACCTGGGCTGCTCTGCGGCCACCGGGCGCCTTTGCTGTCAGGCGGGTCTCAGTGCTGCTCTGCAATCGGCTGTCACCTCCCTGCAGGATGCTCTCCAGCGCATGGTACGTCTCCATTTGTCTACCCTGTGGACAAAGATCGAAAGGGAGGGATGGGGTTTGCTTTGCCCCCATTCCCAGGGCGCCACAAGAGAGACCTGCCACCCCCAAATCAGCTGTGTGACGTGGACACCACGTACGAGCTGCACACGTGGGTCAGGACGGCTGTGGGGAGCGGGCAAGCCATTCTGCGGTGCCCTCAGCGCTGGCAGAAAGCAGAGCTGGAGACAATGGGGGGAAGCCCAGGGCAGCTGGCAGCCGGCGGTGGGGCGTGGCAGGGTGCAGCACCCGCAGAAATTCCCCGCTTCTTGACCATCCGCCCCAGGGCTGCAGCACAGGGCTGGCACCAGCTGGGGCTTCGCTGGGAAAAAACAGGTAGGAGTGACCCTGACACCCTGCACGTGTACCTGGCCCCACAATCGGACAACCTGTTCCTCTGCCGATCGCCACCATGGGATCCAGAAAGCAGCACTGCTGGCCATGGCGTGGTCCGGAGCCATCTCTCATGGATGAGTCTTTAACCAGCAGGCCTAAAAAGAAGAAAAATTGCCCAGAAGAATTAGGCTGTTCTCAAGGTTTTGCAGGCCGTATGTTTTTTTGAGCTGCCTGCTGGTGCCGTTCCTGGGGAGTGCTCAGGAAACAGGGCAGCTGCCTGTACCTGCAGGCAGGTGGTGGAGTGCATGCAGGGGGAGCAAGCGATGGTTTGTGCGGCTGTTGAACGGCTTCGGGCTTTAAACGTGTCCAACCTGGTACGCCTGGTTCCTTTTTCCTTGCAGGTTGTATTTAGAGCCTAAACAGTACTTTTTTAAAAGCAAAATCAACAACTAACCAAACAAAAAAAACAGCTGGGAAATTTTTTTCCTCCCAGCTGGGCTTTTCTTCCCCAGTCCTGGCCACTCTGCAAGGCAACAATCGTCACCAATATTGGGGCACAGGATTGGGCCTAGGGCAGGGCTTTTGCAGGCAGCACATTTCTTGAGGCTCCCGGTAATGCAGTTCCTGGGGAATGCTCAAGAAATGGGGGCAGTTGCCCATAATTGCTAGTTTTGGTCTCCCCCCATCGCTCTCTGTCCAGCTCCCTGCCCCAGTTTTTAATTCCTCCCTCTCTGTCTTTAGCCCATCGCTATTTTTTTCTTTCTCTGTCCGGCTCCCTGTCTGTCTTTTCTAATTCCTCCCTGTCTGCCCTATAGCCTGTTGCTATTTTTCTCTTTCTCTACATATCTCTCCCCCGCTCCCACCCCTCTCTTTTTTCTATCACAGTGTCCGCCTTCCTGGCCTTATTTTCCCTCTCTGTCCTGCAGCCTCTCCCCTCTTTCCTGCCTGTCTCCCCTGCTCAGCTGGCTGGGCCTTCTCTCTTCTCTCTGGGCCTCCGTGCTGCTCCCCATCCCCTTTTGCTCTTCCTCCGTCTCCATCCTGGCCGCCATCGCTGTTCTGTCCTTCTCCGCCTCCTGGTCCTCATCCACATCCCCGTTTCTCAGTCTCTCTGCATTCTTTTGTTTCACGAATTCGTTCGAGTAGTATATTCTTTATTTGCAGCGCGCTGGATGCACGGGGGATCTCTCCGCCTATCGTGCATGCCTACGACAAAAGTCACATTATATTTATACAATTGAATAATGAATATTCTAATAATGCCTATACATATTTATTATCTGACCACGCCTACCCCCGCTTCTTATGCTAATTAGTTGCACCTGCGCAGATCTTCTAAATAATTCGGGGCTGGGGTCGTTCCGATGAAGGCTGGTAGTCTTCCTCATCCCCTTTCACCTAGTTGGCACCAGGTTTCTGCTGATCCTTGAATATTTTTTGTCCTTATCTTTAACTATGTTGTTGACTGTTGGGATGTTCCTCTCCACTTGTCGGATCGTCTCATTATCTAATCTTAAGGTTGTTTTGTGGTTCCTGTGTTCTTTTGTCTTCAGAAGGACATAGTTAATGATTTACGCAAACATCTGTTCCTTATTAAACACATGTCAGAGTATATATAAGAAGCTATATGTATCATAAATTATATAGCCTTAATTAACCAAATACATTCCTTGTTTTCCATCACTTTCCTGTCCTTCTCTTGCTCTGTGTCCTGCTCTCTCTCCCGGCCTCTCTCTTCCTCTCTCCCTTTCCTTTTCCCTCTCACCCTTTCCCCTCTGTCCCTCTGTCCTGCTCCCTCTCCCATTTCTCTGTCACTCCCCTCTCCTGCTGCCTCTTCTGTCTCTCTGCCCCCCTGTCCCGCTCCCTCACCCTGCCTGTGTCTGACCGTCCCTCTGCCCTCCTTCCTGCCCTTCTCCTTCTCTCTCTCTCCCTCTCTCTGGCTGCTTATCGCTGTTTTTCTTCCTGCTCCCCGCTGTCCCCCCTCCCTCCATCTCTTTCCCTCTCTAGCCTTGTGCCGGCTCCTCACCAGTATTTCTCCTTCCTCCACTCCCTGCCCAGCTCCCCCCTGTTCTCCTCGTCCCTCTCTCCGTCTCCCGTCCCTCTCTCTGTCTCCCATCCCTCCCTGGCCACCCCACCACCCTGCCCCACCCCTCTCTGCCGCTCTCTCCCCCTCTCCTCCCCCTCCTCCCTGCTCCACCTGGGCTCCGGGGCCTGGGCCTGGGCAGCTCCGGGGCAGATGGCCGGGGCCTCGGGGGGGGCGGGGCCGGGCCGGGGGGGACGGTGTCCCCGCAGGATCAGACGGCAGGAAGGAGCACCCCGCAGCATGCTGGGAGCTGTAGGCCTGGGGCACAGGGCTGCCAGGCAGCCATGTTGCTCTCGGGAGGTGCAGTCTCTGCTCCAGCTGTGGCTCGGCTGAGGTGAGGGCCAGGGCCTCTCAGGCTGCATCTGGCTCTGGTTTGCGTGGGCTGTCTCTGGCCTTGCTCTCCTGGCGGCGCGGGCGAAAAGGGACACGTGGACAACTACTGGCTTTGCAGAGGAGCTGCCGCGGCTGAAGCTGAAGAAGCCAGAAAAAGGTAAAGCAGCTGGAGAATGAAGTGAAGGGGATCCCGCCAGCTGCTGCCTCCAGCTGCAGGCAAGAGGCAGCTGGCCTCTCTGGGTGAGGAAGGGTCCCTCTGAGTAGTCCTCAGCAGACCAGATCGCCAACGTGCACCGCGGGGTATAAGGAAGGAAAATTACAGTACGGCCATGTGGTGTGTGTGTGCGTGCGTGTGCATGGCTGTGTATCCAGGAAGCCTCATGTTGTTTGAGCTGTGAGACACCAATACGTTCTCTTAGGTGGAGGACAGGCAAGCAACTGGAGCTACAGAAGAGGAAGGGAAGAAAAGACAGACATGGAAAGAAGTGCCTGAACTGTAAAATTTGCCTGGCGGAGCAGGGAGTCAGAGCTCCAGTGAGTCCTGGGCCCTTGGGGCCATGTCACCCCTCTTCTGCATCTCAGTACCTCCCTGACCCCTCCCCTTTCCCTCTGTGTAATTTTTCTTGCTCCTCTGTGCCTCTCTTCCTCTCTATTATTGTGCTCTGCTCCCTGTCCCGCCTTTCTCTTTTCTCCAAGTGCCTCCCTCTCTCATCCTACCTTTCCCTTTCCCTTCCTCATCGCCCCTCTTTCCTGCCCCCTGTGCCTCTTTTTTCCTGTCTCTCTCTGTCCTGCAGGCCATCGTGGTTTTTTCCTTCTCCATCTCTTTGTCCTGATCTGCATCCCTCTCTTTCCCCCCATAGTCTCTCTGGCCTGTTCCCCGTCTTTTGTCTCTTTCTGCCTGTATGTCCTGCTCCCTGTCCTTGTCCTCCCCTCTCCCTCATTCCTTCTGCTTCTTTCTTTCTCTCTCTCCACTGCTCTGTCCTGTTCACTGCCGCTGTTTTTTCATTCTGTATCCCACTGTCCCTGTCCTCCTTCCTGTTCACCTCCCCTCTCTCTGTCCCTCTCTGCTGCTCCCTGACCATTCCCCCCACCCTCCTCCATCTCTCTGCAGGGCTCCTGATACCCCTCTCCCTTTCTCCAGCTCTCTGGGCTGCTCACCGGCCTTGGTTTTCTCTTCCTCTTTGTCGTTATTCTTGTCTGTTGGTCTGTCCTGCTCCCTGCCCCATTGTTTCTTGCTATATCCCTCTGTCCTGCTCCCTGCCCCTATCCCTGCCTGTGTTCTTTTTTTACTCCCTCTCTGTCTTGCTGCCCGCCCCAGGCTTTTTTTGCAATCTCTATCCTGTCCCTGTCCCTTATTTTCCTTTCTCTTTCCGGCTCCCTCTCCCTGCCTCTTTTCCTCTTTCCCTGCTGCTTCTTTCTCCAGCTCTGTCCAGATCCCCGTCCCTTTTTCCCTCTTGCTGTCCTTCTGTCCTTTTTCTCTTTTCTGTCTTTCTCTCTCTGTCCCCTTCCCTGTCCCATCCTTTCTCACTATATCCCCTTGTCCAGCTGGCTGCTCCTTCTTTCATCTCTCTCTTGCTCTGTTTTTTCTTTCTCCATCTCTCTGTCCCGCTGCCCATCACAGTTGGGTTTGTCCTCCAATGCTGTCCTGCCCCCTGTTCCTTTTCTCTCTCTCTGTCACTCTCTCTTGCTCCCTGTGTCTTTAATTCCTCCATCTCAGTCCTGCAGCCCGTCACTATTTTTTTCCTCTGCCATCCCTTTGTCCTGCTCCCTGTCCTTGTCTCTCCTCCCCTTTGTCCTGCTGCCCATCGCTTTTCCCCTTTCTGCTCCATCTCTCTGTCCTGCTCCCTGCCCCTCTCATTCCCTCTCCGTTTCTCTGTCCTTCTCCCTGTCTCTCCCCCGCCCTATTTTTCTGTCCTGCTCACGCTTCAGGTTTTCCACTCTCTTTCTCACTCTGTCCTGCTCCCTGTCGCTGCTATTCCTCACTCCATCTTTGTCCTGCAGCCCAGTGCTGGTTTTTTGGTCTTCATCTCTCTCTCCTGCTGCCCAGTCCAGGCTTCTTTACCTCCATCTGTGTCCTGCTCCATGTCTCTTATTTTTGCCTGTCTTTCCCTTTGTCCTAGCTCAAGGGAGCTCATTGCTATTTGCAATAGCTCATTGCTATTTCCGCCCCCGCCTTCTTGGTCTCTTCATCCAGATCTTACCCTCTCTTTATTTCTCAGTCCTTTTGTTCTGTTCCCTGTCCTTCTTTTTCTCTCTCCATCTGTACATCCTGCTCCCTGTCCCTGTCTTTCTCTATCCCCTCTTCCTCCTTCTTGTCCTCCCCCCGCCACTGCCCCTCTGTCCTGCTCCTCGACCCTACTTTTTCTTTCTCCGTGTCTTGTCAGGGCTCCTCGTCCCTATTTGTCTTCATTTCTCCATCTCTCTAGCCTTTTCCCTGTATGTTTCTTTCTCTCTCGGCTCCTCTGTCTTCTCTCTTGTCTGATTTGTTTCTTTCTAGTCCTCTGTCCTTCTCCCCCTCAGCTTAAACTGAATGACCAGGTGTCCCCGTGCTCTGGTATTTCCTTTAGCATTGCCCTAGGGAAGATCTGTGTTTTTACGGCTGGGGATCATTTAGGAGCTGGTCTCCTTATGTAGATGGCAGAGCTAGGTGTAGTTAAAGCAGAGGTTATTCTCAGCTGCTGCTCTATGCATCTTGTTGAAAGAGCAGGCTGTGGGCCTTATTTTGAAAGAAGGTTTCTTGTTCTGCTCTTACTGCTCCTCGGGACGCTGCACAGGACTGGTGTTGGGGTCTGGAGGGACGGATGGGACCTGCTGTGCTTCCTAGTAAATGTGAACTGAAGTTGTCCTAATGTACTCAAATGAAGCCAGACTGGCTGCATATGGTTTTCTTCCCAGCTCCAATTCCAACCTACGTGCTCAGCACTAATGAACAAGAGACTGAGTGCTATTTTCCAGATGTCAGTGGCTGCAAATTAGCTGAGGACATGACTTAGGTAACGGGGTAGGTGGTCTGTGATAAGGGATGTGTACTTGCATGACTCTGCTTTCACGAACGTTTTCTGATCTTACCACTTCAAAGCCCTTCCTTTCCCTGGAAATTGTAAGATGGCATTTCTTATTCTGGGGTTCAGACTGGAGTTGGACTTAATGTTGAACAGCTGATAGAATGGGCTCCATAAAATGTGAATAAGAACCCTGCTTTTTTGTTGTTTTCTAAGGCGCTCTCAACTTCGGTAAGCAAGTGGAAGAGTGGTTGAAAGAGTCTGTTTTCTGAGAGTAACGTATGCCTGTAGCGTGCCCGTCTTTGTATGGTGAAGGTTTCCTACCTGAAGTATGATTTTGCTGGGCTGTGAGGCTGTATTGGAGTAGCAGAGGTAAGAATTGATGTCTTTAAAGGTAATGAAGCTGTAGCAAAACTAGCGGGAAAAGCTAATTTCTTCATAGAACGCTGCCTGACAAAAATAGTAGCAAGTAAAGGCACTTGAAATTGGCTTTTTTATGCAGTCTTCCCTCAGAGCTTTTGATATTGATTGATTTCTGGGAAGCAAGACCTGAGGGCCTGTGCACTGCCGTACGCAGTGCTGCCTCCCAAAATAGGTCCACCCTTCTCCACTTCTGCTCCTTCCACACTCGTGTAGAACAAGGAAATGCAATAGTGTGCAGATTCAGTAATTCACTGGCAACGGGTGTACGTCGGGGAGGCCTGGCAGAGGGTGTGGCCCGATGGGGCCATGTGGTCACAGAGCCCCGCTTTGATGTGCTGTGCCACGCCAGCTGCAGGCAATGCTCCAGCAGTGGCGGCAGCAGCAGCAGCGGCAGCAGCATGGTGCGAATGTGGGGGGCCATGGTTCTCACCCACCTCCTCCTCCTCCTCCTCCTGGTGGCCCTGCAAGCCTGGGATGCCCAGGCTGCTCCAAGACAAGTGCAGGGAGCAGGTAGGCAGGCAGGGGGCCAGCACCCAGCCCCGAGCAGTGCGTCATGGCATCCACCACACCTCAGCGGGGCGGCAGTGGGGCCAGGGCTAGGGCTGGGCCCAGGAGAGCAGCTGGGCTGGGCCGGGCCGGGCGAGCCAGGCAGGCACCACGGTGTGGGCAGGGGGGGGCAGACGCCCTGTGTAGAGGCGTAGAGGGGCTGGGGCTGCTTCAGGGACATTTTCAGAGTGAGCAGGGGGGGCGGGAGTGGCGGCGTGGGGTAAGAAACCTGGTGCTGAGTCCCCATGGGGCCCTCCCTGTCACCCAACCCCGTGCCATGCTGCACATCCCAGAGAGGCGTGCTCAGGAGATTTCCGCTCAGGAAAACAGGAGTGTTTCTGCTCTAGTCCTGCAGCCCTGCTCCCCTTGGATGAACCGCAGGTCCCCAGCCCGCAGGAATGTGCAGGGGTAGTGCTGGTGCAGCCTTTCACAGGCTCTTCTCCACGAGAAGCATGGACGATCACTTTTTCCTCCAGTTTCCTCCTTCCTCTGCGTGCATGGAAACTTCTCTGATCTGTGCTTGATTCCAGATGATGGCATTGGCAGTGCTTATCGAGCTTCTCAGCTGGATCCTGGTTATGAGCCTTGGGGGCGTCCCAGAGGTAAGTTGCCAATGTCTGTCTGCTTGAGGGAGTAAGCACTTAGGTTTTAATAGGTTATTCATGTGCAATTTTACCTAAGATCCTCTTAAGGCCTTCCAAGAGCTTTTTGTGCCTTGGGGGTGTTGCACAGATGAGTCATGAATATTTCTTTACCTGAAGAGCTGCTAGGTCTTGGCAAAAAGGTCACCCATGTTCCTTTTTAGCTGTGGGAACCTACACCTTTGTACGTGTCCCGTGTCATTTACCTCACCCGCTTCCAGTCACTGCAGGTGACTAAGGAAGAAGTAAATCACAACATGCAGTGGAAACTCTTCTCACCTGTGTTTGATTACCTGTTTGGTTCCTGCAGTCCATGTTGATCAAGCCACTCAGGGGAATCCTGTTCCTGAGCCTGGGGGGCATCCCAGAGGGCATCCCAGATAGTTCAGCCTTCCAGTGGCCAGCAGGCTCTTCTCTACAAGAATAATCATTTTTTCCTCTGGTGCTACATGCTCCCACTTTAGTGCGGGCTTCCTTTTGTGTGCGTGAGAGGTCTCCTGGTAAGAAGGCCCTGAGCGGCCCTATGTTTGTCCGTCTGGTGCTTGAGGGGTGTTGCACGTGGCCTGGAGACAGTAGTTTGAAAGCTGCCAGGTCCCAGCCAAGAGGTCATCAGGCCCCTCCGCAGCTTTGGAAATGGGTCCAGCTCAGTGATGTGCCCCGGGGGGCTCTGCCTTGCAAAGCTGTCTTTGCCAGCTGCTCCACCCCTGCACTGCTTCCAGCGCCTGCTGCAAAGCCAGCAGGCACGCTGGGGTTGAGTTTAGAGCTGGTGTGAGCTCCAGGGAGTTCTTTCTCCGGACAGCTCCATGCCTGCTTAGTGGCCACTGCAGGCACCTGGTAAATGTTTGCAAGATGCTCCTGAGCGGAAGGGAGAGTGGAATGCTCTGGAGTAGTCCCGTGTTTGAACTGCGTTCACTGTCGTTCAGATCTGAAGAAGTATATTGAAATATTGCACGGGACCTGCTCTGTCCTGTGTTCGTTTACGGATGTGGTTGCAGACGATGGTTATCCAGCTTCTTGGCTGGGTTCCAGGACTGACCCGCAGGGAAGTCGTGTGGGTATGTCAAGGCTTTTTACTTCCTTTGAGAGCTGCCAGCTCAAAGTCCAAAGTCAGGCAGGTGCCTCTGCAGGTGTGAGACTACAGACCTGCATGGGTGTGCCATGTCATTACGTGACCCCCTTATGTGTTCTGCTATTCAGTTGTGACGATGTAGATCAGAACGTGTGATGGTAACTTCTCGTGGGTGTTTGGTTGCAGATGTGGCCAGAGGGAGGGCTTTTTCTTGGCTGAATCCCGTGCTGGATCCCAGCTGGCATCCCAAGGGTGAGTAGTCAGTCTTTATTGACTTCACAGAATAAGCACTCATTTTCAATATTTTATTCATGTGACATTTACCTTCATGCTTTCTGTTAGTGTCCTCAAGGGGAAAGTCTAAAGCTAAAATAGGGAAGTATTCCCAAAAGGTATCTGAAGTTCCAAAGGAAATCCTGAAAGACTTGGAGAAAGCAGCCCCTGGTTAGTATATTTCACTCTGTTAACCGTACGACTTGGGAAGCTGAGGTTTTAGATTCATGTATGGACGTGCTGTAGCCTACACGGCAGGAAAGGATCAGTCAGAGCCTCGCTGCAGTGACACTCGATTTCACGCCTTGCATGGGCTGGTGAGCCACAGAGATGGTCCAGCACGGCATCTGCTACCAGTTGTGGTTCAAGCTGAGCCCCAGGGACAGCTGCTGCCCTAGTTGTACCACTGCTGGCCAGAGCTGCTTTGTGCAGATGCTGGTATCCAGATGTCAGGAACTGGCGTGTGCTGAATTTGTGTTCAGCTCATGCGCAGCCCATGGGCAAGTTCCAGGCAGGAATGATGTCCCAAGAAGTCTTGGCTGCCCTTTCCTAATGTTGGAAGTCAGGTGCAGATGCTGATTTCGTAGGCATTTCTGTCTGTGATTGATTTTCAGCCTGCAGACCGATAGCTGTGGTGGGACGAGTGTGACTGTTGGTGGTGCTCCCAGAGTGCGTGAGGGACTTGCGGAGGAGCTAATAGCTCGTGAGCCATGAGAGGGCCAGCACCCTGCCAGTTGCTGGAGGGGAGAGGGCCCTTGGGTGGCGGAGAGGATGCGCAGGCAGATTTGTGTCACTGGGACTGGCAGGCTTTGCCTGGCCTACAGGCAGGATCGATCCCCTGGCCAGGATCGGAGCAGCCCAGGCTTCACAGCCTGGTCCAGCCGCACTGCTGTCCTTGATGTCTGCAGACTCTCGGTGACACCTCGGGGTCAGGGGTGGGTCGGAGCTGGACACCCAGCTTGATGCTGGACACCTAACTTGAAGGCGGCCTTGAGTGGTTCATTCGGTTAATTCAGTCGTGGGTGGTTTAGCTCTCTGTTTCTAGTTGCATTTCAGAAAACTTGGCTGTGGTTTTCCTCTTGTTTTGGGGGACAGTGGGCTCTTCACTGCCGCTTGTGAAATTGCCCAGAACATGGTTGCAAGAGCTTGGGGTTCCGTCCACCGTGTGTGTCTGTTACCCTTCCCGTGTGATGGAGCTGGCATGGTGGGACGTGCTTCTCAGAAGGGCTCTTTCCCCAGCTGAACTGGCTGCAGCTTTTTCCCATCCTCTTTGAAGGAAGTAATTTAGCATCATCTTGCAGTTTGCCAAAAATGCACTACATGTAATGGGAGCAAGAAGATCGCATGCAGTTTCCTGGTTTCCCAGCAGGTCAGGTTTTGCTGTCTGTGTTGGTAAAGTGAGAAGTGTCACGTGCTTAATTTTTTCTCTATGAATGACACAGTGTTTGGACTAGATGCACCCCCAAAAGCCCAGGCTTTGTTTCTAAGCTTTATTAACGTGTTTGGAGAGTATTGCCTCCTGAAGGTATCGTGCTCCTGATGAGGAACGCTTACTTCTCATTAAACTGTCCTGCTTTCTTTCTAAAGAGACGGACCGTGAGACTCTGCAGAAGCAGGCCTTTCAGAAGGGAAGCAGTCACACAGTGCCAGTCTCAGATGAAGAGAGAGAGGCAATGCAAGAAGCCGGCATGCCAGGTAATTGCTGTCCTGTGGTCACCCGCTGTCACCAGTCAGAATCACTGTGTGCCTGCAGGCTTTTCCCCCGGAGCCCACTCTTGCATGTCATGCCGGCAGCCAAACCTGGGTGTTAGTGCAGAGAAGGTGTTGTCAAAGAAGCCAGGAGTGGCTCTCTGAGGACGACTGTCGTCTCTGGTGTGTGGAGATTATTGCCAGCAGCGTGCCAGAGAGACACTCATAGACCTCTCTGGATGTGGTTAGAGATTGCTCACCTCCCACCACACCCACTTCCCAGGAATTTAGGAACTTTGCCCTTTTGGGAATGAGGCCACCTGAGAGCTACAACCCAGCCCTGCACGACGCTGTCCCGGGGCCAGCCTTCCCCCAGCGTGTGCATCGGGGCTGGGGGTGACGAGAAGGTGGCACCACAGGAGCCAGGCAATAGCCCGTGGGCTGGATCCTGTCTTTCAGCCGCGGGGACGTCCTGGAGGGGAGTGCTCGGGAGATGTCCGCTTGGGAAAACAGGAGCATTTCTGTTGCATCCCTGCAGTGTTCTCCTTGGATGAACCGCAGGTCCCCAGCACACAGCCCTGGCCTGCAGCCCGGAGGAACAGACGGGTAGCACTGGTGCAGCTGCTCGCTGGCACGCAGGCTCTTCTCCATGAGAAGTTTAAACGACCCTTCTTGTCCTCTGGTGCTAAGACACCAGAGCCAGAGGCACCAACCACTGAAAAGGAGAATCTCTTGGGCATGTGAAGCACACTCTGAGATTATCCGTAGCACAGTAACGTGTGGCATTGTCTCTTCTCCTCCAGGGGCAGACGCTGGGAAAAAGGCTGAGGCTGCTGATCGTGAAGAGCTGCGCAAGTACTATATCCCAGTGACGGTGGCAGCCTTGGGTGTGCTGCTGTCTGGGATAGTGGTATCTTGCATAGTCATTTCATGGCGGAGGAAGAGAGACCCGTGAGTTGGCTTTTCCCCAGAGTTGTATATTGCTGCAGTTGTCAATGGGGTATTTGCAGTTAGAGTATCCTGGAGTGCCAAGGCAGCTGCTGGCAGTACTCTGCTGAGATTTCTGCTGTAAGATCTTTTTAACTGGCCTCTTAATGCGTATCAACGAGTAGTCCTTTCTGAAACCCATTTGTACAGAAGGACCCAGAGAGACGAAGAAGCAGCGGGACAAGCCGATACTGACTCTGCCTGGAAAAGGGAAGATCAAACTAGAGATACAGGCAAAGCAGAGTTGGGAGAAGGAACAAAAAAGGGTGAGGTAGCCCAAGCAAATGAGATTTTCAACAACAGCTCCAGCCCGTCACCGTGGATCTTTGCAGCAGAGCTCGCCCAGCTGTACAGGAGCATGAACGCAGACCCCTCACCTCTGCCCACTTGTCCCAGCTGCTCTCTCACTGATGGTGCCTCTTCACTGGACACCTGCATTTCACTGGACTCACCTCAGCCTAACCCCTTCTGGTGTCCCTGTTACCAGTACCAACAGGGATACTGTACATCAGAAGATGATGATTTTTAGAATAAATAATAAATATACTTTGGCCAAAAGCAGTGAGCCCTTGGCTGTTTTGTCTGCCTCCGTCGAGTTACAATGCGCAGAGCTGGGAGCAGTGCTGGATCTGTGAGAGAAGCTGTCAGAGACCTGCACTCCAGTGAGGGTCCCCTTCGTCCCAGCATCAGCCTGGTTTCCCAGCTGGGGCTGTCAACAAGGCTTTCATCCACCAGAATGGGGACGTGCTGGTGCGCCTTGAGGTGTGAAGGGTTGTCCTTGAGCTTGCTTGGGATGCTGCCCCCAGTCAGGATGGACTGGGCAGAGAGGGAAGGAGGTGCTGGGAAGGATGGCCGTCCAGCGCTGAGCACATCAAGGAGGGCTGACGTGGTGGCAGAGGCTGTGGGGCTGGAGCAGTGCCTCCCACCCCAGACATCGGAGATGGTAAATGAGCAGGAAGCTGGAGCAGGGCTAGGTGGGAGAGGGAGTGGAAGGAATGTGATATTAGTAACAAGGGAGGCATTAAAAATGGAACAGAATACAATGAAATAATAATAACAATAACAATAATAATAATGATGATGATGATGATGATGGTGATGATGATGATGATGTAAAAAGAAGGAGGTTAAGCTTTGCAGACTGTCAACAAAGGGGAGGAACACCTTTGGAATACATCTAAAGTCACGGTGGCCAAATACAGCAGATCCCGTTAAGGCTGCCGTGAAGTCTGACTTGTGAGGGTCTTCTCGGAGCATGTCAGATGACACAAAGGGCAGACCACAAAGCCAGTCTTATCACAACTCTGCTCTGCAGTTGCGACTGGAGGGTACAGGAGCCATGCAGAAAAGACTTTATACATTGTTCTAGGCTGCCTTGCTGGGCTTTACAAGTACCTCGTCCCAGCGCTCCTCCTCCTGTGCGGAGCACCCCGTGTCACCCAATCGGCCCGGCTGCTGACCTGAGTGCCTGTGCACTCCCATACGCAGTATGTGTGTGTGCCTGCAGGCTCTTCTCCCAGTGCCCGCTATTGCACATGGTGTCAGCAGCCGAACCTGAAGCTCTCAGTACAGAGAAAGTGTTCTAGAAGATGCCAGGAACAGCTCTCTGAGGGCGACTCTTGTCTCTGGTGTGTGGAGGTTATTGCCAGCAGTGTGTCAGAGAGACGCTCGTAACCCTCTGTGCATGCAGCGAGATATTGCTCACCTCCCACCACACCCAGTTCACAGGAACTTCAGCACTTTGCCATTTTGGGAACGAGGCCATCTGAACCGCGCTCAGCAGATGATGGGAAATGTGACTCTTGATCGAATGTGCCTCCCTCAGTACCTGCATCCCAGAGCTTGCCGTGAGTCCCTAGGGGCCCTAGGCACAACAGAGGGGGATCCCTCCTGTGAACTGAGGTCCAAAGGGATTCACTGACGGATCAGGCACGGGCTTAGAGGGAACCTGCACGGTCCTTCTGCATCCTCTGTGCCTGAGCCATGCTGAGGCTTCACCTTTCTCTGATTCTTGGCAGTGCTGTCCAACCTCGGGGAAGCCCACCACACTGGCATATATGAATTTTTTTCAAAGCAATCCAGGTACTGAGCAGTCTTGCGGGGGGCCATAAGTGGGAGACAAGTCCTGAAATCTGGAGGCATGCAAGCGGTGCCCATACTGGAGAAAAGGCGAAGGGGGAGAGCAAGGTTCAGCTGTCTCCTGAGAGGGCCTGACTCCATCCACTCGGGGTGTGGGTGCTAAATACAGAGCAATAGCACAATTGTCCAGGTTGTTACAGCAGCAAACCCAGGAAGTCACAAATTCTGGGCTGAACTTCGTATTGGGGCACACGTGGGAACTACCGACCATAAAAATGAGGCTTTGGACCATAAAAAGGAAATTTTGAACTTTAGAATCAAAGCTTTGCACCCTAAAAATGAAGCTTTGAGCCCTAAAAGAGGGATTTGGACCATAAAAATGAGGGCTTGGAAACTCAGGATGCGGCTTGGACCCTGAAAACGACTGGCTGGATCCTAAAAATGCCGCTTTGGAGACTGAAAATGAGGCTTCAGAGATGAAAAATGCAGCTTTGGACTCTAAAAGTGAGACTTTGTAAACTGAAATGGAGCCTTTGGACCATAGAAATGAGGCTTTGGAGCCTAAAATGAGGTTTTCTGCCATAGAAGTGAGGGCTTAGACACTAAAAATGAAAGTGTGTGTCCTAAAAAAAGGCTATTGTTCTTTAAAGACAGGTTTGGGCCCTAGAAGTAAGGCTTTGGACTCTAAAACCGAGGCTTTGGACCTTCAAAATCAGACTTCGGTGCTTCAAAATGATGCTCTGGGCACTGGAAATGAGTCTCTGGACCTTATAAGTGGGGTTTGGAACTTGTAAATGGGGGTTTGTACACTAAAAGTGAGGCTGTGGGATGTAAAATGAAGCTTTCAACTCTAGAATCAAAGCTTTGGACCCTGAAAATATGGCATTGGGCCCAGCAGAAGGGTTTGGAGCATAAAAATGAGGGTTTGGACACTCCAGATGTGGCTTGGACCCTGAAAACGACTGGCTGGATCCTAAAACCGAGCCTTTGGAGCCTGAAAATGAGGCTTTGGAAACACAGAAAGCGGCTTTGGACTCTAAAAGGAGACTTTGCAAACTGAAACTGAGCCTTTGGACCATAGAAATGAAGTTTTGGAGCCTAAAAAGAGACTTTGGACCCTAAAACGAGGCTTTGATCCCTAAAAGTGAGGCTTTGGGCCGTAAAAATGAGGCTTTGGGCCTTAAAATGAGCATTTGGACCATAAAATGAGGTGTTGGATCCTAAATATGAGGCTTTAGTCCCAGAAAAGGCAGCTTTGGAAGCTACAGATGAGGCTTTGGGCCCGAAAATGAGCCTTTGGACCCGATAAACAGGGCTTTGGTCTCTAAAAAGGCGGCTTTGGAAGCTAAAAATGAGGGTTTGGGGCTGAAAATAGCCCTTGGACCCTATTAATAAGGCTTTGGACTCTCAAAATGAGGCTTTGGACCTTCAAAATCAGACTTGGGGCCTTAAAAATTACACTGTGGGCACTCAACATGAGCCTTTGAACCTGAAGCACGGGGCTTGGAACTTATCAATGAGAGTTTGGACCCTTTAAAATTAGGGTTTGGATGATAAAAACGAGGATTTCACTGTGGAATCAAAGCTTTTGACTATAACAATGTGGCATTGGGCCCTAAAACAGGGGTTTGGACCCTAAAAATGAGGGTTTGGACACTCCAGATGTGGCTTGGACCCTGAAAATGACTGGCTGGATCCTAAAACCGAGCCCTTGGAGCCTGAAAATGAGGCTTTAGAAACACAGAAAGTGGCTTTGGACTCTAAAAGGAGACTTTGCAAACTAAAACTGAGCCTTTGGACCGTAGAAATGAAGCTTTGGAGCCTAAAATATTGCTTTGGAAGGCAAAGCTAAGACTTTGGAAAGCAAACATGAGGATTTGGACACTCTAAATGTAGCTTTGGAGCCTAAAAAGAGGCCTTCTGCCTGAAAAAATGAGGGTTTGGACCCTCAAAATGAAACTGTGGGCCCTAAAAAAAGGCTATGGGCAATAAGACAGGTTTGGACCCTAAAAAATGAGGCTTTTGGCCCTAAAAATGGCGCTTTGGGCACAAAAAAGGATGGGCCAGATGGTACAAAGGACACTTTGGACCCTGCAACAGGGGGGAACCTATTGGTTCCTCTCTGGCCCCCAGAAATGAAGCTTTGGTCCTGAATGTAGGGCTTTGGGCACTCCAATGGAGGCTTCGAGCTGTAAAAGAGGGCTTTGTACCCTCAAAAGGAGGGTTTGGGCCTTAAGAATGGGGCTTTGGGCCCTAAAAATGGGGCTTTGGAAATGAAAGTGAGGCTTTGAACCCTGAAAGTAGGTTTTGTGCCTTAAAATGATGCTTTGGTGCCAAAAACTAAGGCTTTGCACCTGTCCTGGTTTCGGCAGGGATAGATAGAGTTAATTTCCTTCCTCGTAGCTGGTACAGTGTTTTGGATTTAGGATGAGAACAAAGTTGATGACGCACCCACGTTTTAGCTGTTGCTAGGTAAAGCTTACACTAGCCAAGGACTTTTTAGTTTCCCATGCTCTACCGACTGAGAAGGCTGCAGGTGCACAAGAAGCTGGGAGGGGGCACAGCCAAACTGGCCAACGAAACATTCCATACCATGTGACGTCATGCTCAGTACATAAACTGGGGAAACCTGGCCGGGGGGGGCCGCTGCTCGGGGACTGGCTGGGCATCGGTCGGCGGGTGGTGAGTGATTGTACTGTGCATCACTTGCTTTGTGTAGTATTATTATTATCACATCATTATTATTATTATCATTTTATTTCAATTATTAAACTGTTTTTATCTCAACCCATGAGTTTTTCTCACTTGTGCTCTTCCAATTCTCTCCCCCATCCCACCGGGGTGGGGGTGGGGCGGGGAAGTGAGCGAGCGGCTGCGTGGTGCTCAGTTGCCGACTGAGGTTAAACCACGACAGCGGCCTAAAAATGGGTCTTTGGAGGCTCAAAAGGAGGCTTTGGGCCCTCAAAAAAGGAGGCTTTGGAAGCTGAAAATGAGGGATGGGGCCCAAAAATGAGCCTTTGGACCCTATAAATAAGGCTTTGGCCTCTCAAATGGAGGCTTTGGACCTTCAAAATCAGACTTTGGGCCTTAAAAACAATGCTATGGGCCCTTACAATGAGTCTTTGGACCTTAAAAGCAAGGCTTGGAACTTATAAATGAAGGTTAGACCCTAAAAATGAGGCTTTGGGGACCTAGAAAGGAGGCTTTGGGACCTAAAGGAGGGGTTTGGACCCTAAAAATGAGGGTTTGGACACTCAAGATGCAGCTTGGACAATAAAAACGACTGGCTGGATCCTAAAAATGCTGCTTTGGAGCCTGAAAATGAGGCTTTGGAAAGTAAAACTGAGGCTTTGGACCATAAAAATGAGACTTTTGAATCTAAAAGGAGACTTTGGATCCAAAAATGAAGCATTGATCCCTCAAGTTGAGGCTTTGGGCCAGAACAATGTGGGTTTGGGTCCTAAAAATGAGGTTTCGGCTCCTAAGATGAAGGTTTGGACCTTAAAAACGAGGCTTTGGGCCTTAAAAGGAGCATTTGGACCATAAAATGAGGTGTTGGACCCTAAAAATGAGGCTTTGGGCCCCGAAAAAGAGAATTTGGGCTCTGTAGTCAGTTTTGGACCTTAAAGCTGAGACTTTGGACCCTAGAATGTACGAGTTGTACCCTAAAGGTACAGGTTTAGAACCTAAAAATGAGGCTTTCTACCCTAAAAGAGGCATTAAAACCCTACCAGTGAGTCACTGGACCATAAAAATCCAGCTAGGGGCCCTAAAAGTGGGGGTTTGGACCCTCAACAGGAGGCTTTCAAACCCTAGAACCAAAGCTTTGGACTCTTTGGGGGTTTGGACCACAAAAATGAGGGTTTGGACACTCAAGATGTGGCTTGGACTCTAAAAGCGACTGGCTGGATCCTAAAAATGACGCTGCTCTCTAAAATGAGATACCTGCTCCTGTGCGTGCAGCACCCCTGGTCCTGGCCCGGCCTGGCCCTGGCCCTGCTCCCTGCCTCGCCCCAGCTGCCCCCAGCCCACCTCTCACCTGTTTCTCCTCAGGCCCCTTGGCCTTTGCCCCCTCCGGCCTCACCCCAGGCCAGCTGTGACTGACAGGCCACCTCCGGCTCCGCTGATTGGCTCAGCCGTGGCCAATGGCACAGCTGTTGCCAGGCGGGCAGGGGCAGCCTGGGCCTCTCCTCGCAGAGCCGCCCTGTGCCCATCCTGCCCTCTGCCACCGCAGCTCGCTCCGCAGCCAGCCGGGACACTGGGCCTGTGGAGAGACGGCCTTCAAGAAGGGCCATTGCGCCTGGAGCTGTTCTCTCAGCAGCACAAGCTGTGTGCACAGCTCTGCCGTCCCTCGGTCCGCTCATGGGGTCTGGGCCTGCTCAGGGAAGGAGGGGAGAGGAGCGGGGGGAAGAGGAGGAGATATGACAGGAGGGGAAGGGACAGGAGAGGAGCTGCCCTGGATTTGCTCTGGATCAGCAGGTCTTTCTGAAAATGCGGGTCTGTCTGTGCTCCAGCCACAGCCCTGGGCAGGGGGGAGCTGTGTGACGGGAGCCGCTGGCGTCGGCCAGGCACCTGGGCTCTGCCCTCGGTCACACTGCCTGTGCTAAGCCCCGCACCCAGGGCCTTGCTCAGTGTTGTGGTTTAACCTCAGCCGGCAACTAAGCACCATACAGCCGCTCACTCCCCCCTGGTGGGATGGGGGAGAGAATTGGAAGGGTAAAAGTGAGAAAACTCATGGGTTGAGTTTGGGTTGCTTGGACATGATTTGGGGTTAAAAGTCGAGTTCCTTTTTCTAAGATATATCTTCAATATTCCACTGGTGATTTACAAAATTGGAGTTTATTAGGAGAAACTTTATGACCTTTATCAGCCAACGCAGTCAATAATGCTGGAGTATTGACTTTGCACGTATGGGAGTCAGGACTAGGTATTAGGAAATCATCAACATATTATACTAGTACAGATTGCCCTGCAAGTTTTCTCTCTTGTAAATCTTTGAGCCATATCTGAGAAAAATAGTGGGTGACCCTGCAAATCCTTGAGGTGATCGGGTCCCAGGAACTTGCCCTGACATCCAAGTAAAGCAAAAATATATTGGGAATCCAGGTGAATGGGGATGCTAAAAAAAGCTGCGCATAAATCAGAGTCCAAAATTTCGAGTTTGGGGGGATTAAGGTGATAATACTTGATGGATGAGGCACTATTGGCTGGGGTATTTCTACCCAGTCGCTGATGTTTCTTAGATCCTGTACAAATCGGTAGCCAGGCCTAGGCCTGGTTTAGGTTTTTGTTAATGGGTAGAATAGGGGTCTTACATGGTGGTTGGCATTCTTTTAATATCCCTTGATATAAAACGCTTTGGGATAGGGGTGATACCCCTTCAATGGCTTCATGAGATAACGGCTATTGTTTGAGTGAAGGTGGGGGACCCTCTTTAGTTCATAGGATAACGGGTTTTGTGGATTTTAGGAGTCCCACTTCAGTGGGATCCCACCCAGGAATATGGGGTGGGAGTTTTTGCAGCTCTTTTGGTAGGGCAAAGTCTCTAGGGCCTTCCTGTAATGCGGCAACTAATTTAGATAAATTCTTGAAAGGTATCCAGAGCTGGGTGCCCTGGGGGGAGAGTTTAAATTTGCCTGCAATTTGTGGAGTAAATCTCTCCCTAACAAATTGGTTGGGCTGTTTTCAAGTAGTATAAAATAATGTGTAATTGATAAGGGCCTGTGGTGGGTTGACCCTGGCTGGATGCCAGGTGCCCACCAAAGCCGCTCTATCCCTCCCCTCCTCAGCTGGACAGGGGAGAGAAAATATAACGGAAGGCTCCTGGGTTGAGATAAGGACAGGGAGAGATCACTCACCAATTACCATCACGGGCAAAACAGGCTTGACTTGGGGAAATTAGTTTAATTTATTGCCAATCAAATCAGAGTAGGGTAATGAGAAATAAAAACTAACTCTTAAAACACCTTCCCCTCACCCCTCCCTTCTTCCCGGGCTTAACTTCAGTCCCGTTTTTCTCTACCTCCTCCCCTCTCAGCGGCGCAGGGGGACGGGGAATGGGGGTTGTGGTCTGTTGGTCACACGTTGTTTCTGCTGCTCCTTCCTCCTCAGGGGGAGGACGCCTCACACTCTTCCCCTGCTCCAGCGTGGGGTCCCTCCCACGGGAGATAGTTCTCCACAGACTTCTCCAATATGAGTCCTTCCCACGGGCTGCAGTTCTTCACAAACTGCTCCAGCATGGGTCCTTTCCATGGGGTGCAGTCCTTCAGGAACAGACTGCTCCAGCGTGGGCTCCTCTCTCCACAGGCCCACAGGTCCTACCAGGAGCCTGCTCCAGTGTGGGCTTCCCACGGGGTCACAGCCTCCTTCGGGAATCCAGCTGCTCCGGCGTGGGGTCCTCCTCCTCCGGCTGCAGGTGGATATCTGCTCCACCGTTAACCTCCATGGGCTGCAGGGGGACAACCTGCCTCATCAGGGTCTTCACCATGGTGAAGACCATGATTCCCCTTCACCATGGGCTGCAGGGGAATCTCTGCTGCGGCACCTGGAGCACCTCCTCCCCCTCCTTCTTCTCTGACCTTGGTGTCTGCATAGCTGTTTCTCTCACATATTCTCACTCCTCTCTCTGGCTGCAGCTACCGCAGCAGCAGATGGCGGCGTTGCAGATGCAAGTACAGTTTGAGATGGAACTGCCAATGGAGATGCCCTTGAAGATGCTGATGCCCTTGCAGATACCAGTGCTGATGCCAATACTCCCTGTATCTTCAACAGCATGTGCATCACTACCTGGATGTGTAACGGCTCCTCTCTCTGCAACGGTACCCCTATCAGGAATGAGATCAGCGTCTGTATTTATAGGTGTAACGGAATGTGTACTCGTGTCTGTGGCTCGTCTTGTGTCTCTTAATTGTCTGTGTAATTCTGTCTGTGACTGTACTTGTATCGCTAACGGTGGGTGTATTGTGTCTGCATCTGCCATTGCATCTGCCATTGCATCTGCAATTGAATGGGTATTTTTCTAATGGTATTCTATCTGTGGGTGTTATCTGCCATGGCATTGTCAATGAAATCTGCAATGGCCTCTGCATCTGCAATGCTGTCTGCGGCTGCAAAGGTGTCTGCATCTGCAGTGGCATTGGTAATGCTGTGAGTGTCTCCCACGGCCTCTGCATCTTCAGTGATACTGCATCGGCAATGGCATCTGCGTCTGCAAAGGTCTCTGCACCTGACTTTGCCTCAGCAATGGTCTCTGCAGTGGTTCCTGCAACGGTATCTGCAGCTGCAGCAGAATCTGCATCTGCAGTGTCTGAAATGGCGTCTGTATCTGCACTTGTATTGGTTTGGTGTCTGCATCTTCAACATTGTCAGGAATGGCAGGCACATGCCGTTTCCGATGCAGTTGCCGTTGCAGATGCCATTGCAGATGCAAACACAATTTCCGATGCAGCTGCCGATGGAGATGCTTGTGAAGATGCACGTGCCATTGCCGATACCATTGCAGATGCAGATAGCATTAGAGACACCGCTGGAGAAATGACATCTGAAATGGTAGCTACATCTACAATGGTAGTTGCAACAGTATCTGCCTCTGCATCTTTCTACAGGTTACAAAAACTTGGAACAGAAGCTGTTCTGCATAATAGACTTGGCTTCTTTTTCTTTTTCCTTTTTATTCCGCCCCATATGAACAAAGCAAACACAGTCAGGGTCTTTGTGGATTAGGGCAGGAGGTGTCATTTTAACTAGAACTCCAGGTTCCCCAAGATTTTTTTCTTTTTACTTTTCCTTTTTTCCATCAGGTACACCCGTATGCTGGGGCTGCTGCATTTGCTAGACCCTGGGGCAGGCAGAGTCAGGCAAGGGGGCGCTGGGGTGGAAGGTGGCATCGCTGGCGTGTGGTGAGCTCACTGGTGTGGCAAGAAGCTGATTGGTCAGGAGCAGCAGCTGGCACTGAGGTGCTCAGTGCCTGCCAGCGACAGCGCAGAGAGGCGAGAGCTGGAGGGGCAGAGGGGAGGCAGGTTGGGGGGATGGCAAGGGGCCAGCAACGAGGTGACGGCTGGGGTGGGGGCTGGTGAGGTCTCTTCTGCCGGAGATGCTGATAGGGTAAGAGCAGGCACGTGGCTTGGCTATTCCTTGTGAGGTCACTTCTGTCCCTGCAGGTGATAGGCCAGCAGCATGCAAATGGCTTGGAAGTTCCTTGTGAGGTCATTTCTTCCTCAGACCCTGATAGGCCAGCAGCAGGCTGGTGGCTGGGCAGGTGTTGGTAAGGTCCCTTCAGCCGGAGCTGCTGCTAGGCCAGCAGCAGGCTGGAGGGGTGTTGCCAGGTCTGTCCTCTCCACTGTGGCCCCCCACCTTGCTCCTTCTCCCCCCAGCTTTCAGTGCTGAGCACGACGTCCTATGGTATGGAATATCCCTTTGGTCTGTTGGGGTCAGCTGTCCCAGCTGTGTCCCCTCGCAACTTCTTGCCCACCCCCAGCCTACTCGCTGGTGGGTCAGAGTGAGGAGCAGAGAAGCCCTTGACGCTGTGCAAGCACTGTTCAGCAATAGCTGAAACATCCGTGCTTTATCAGGACTGTTTTGGTCACAAATCCAAAACACAGCACCATATGGGCTGCTATGAAGAAAATTCACTCCATCCCAGCCAAAACGAGGACAGTGAAGCACGTCCTACCCCTACCATGAGAGCAAGACAAAGCAGAGAGTGTTTGGTAACATGGGAGGGGCTGTTCTACCCCCCAGGCTTTCGATCCCATCTCTTGAAAACAGCCCAACCGCAGGCAACTGCCAAAGCCCACCTGCCTGGACGGGCTCCCAGTAGCAGAGACATGTTGGTGCAGGGGGCAGAGGGGATTTTTGGAAAAGGACTGGGGAGAAAGGGGGGTGACTGTTTCCCAGGAGAAGAGGGGAAATCTCTCGCCTCTCTCCCCAGCTGTGCCATTTCCCTGCTGGTGTCATAATGGACCTCCAAATGACGTGGGCTGATGTCACAGGGGATGCACTGCATCACAGGGAGGTCTCCCCAGCACTGCAGCAGTGCCGGCACTTCCCGGCGAGGCCTGGGCGCTGCTGGCCACTGCTCAGGGGCTCCCCACTGCTGCCCTTTGAAGCTGCTGCACAGCCAGGAGCAGGGTCGGGAGGCAGCGGGGCTGCCCTGGGGGACCCGCGCTGATAGGCAGGACCCTTGCTGACAGCAGCGGCACGTCGGAGAGGAGTTTTGGGCGAGGAGCTGTGAAGAGCATCCCTTTCGCTGAGGTGAGGGCAAGCTGCAAGCACGATGGAGGGCTGCTGCACTGTGGCCATCAACTTGGAGCTGAGCTGCTTGTACCCCACGCTCCTGCAGCTCTCCACCAAGGGTGAAGGTTTCAGGAGCTTCTTCCTGAGGGGTCTCACTGGGGCTGTCAGCTGTCAAAAGCTGTAATTGCTGAGCTGTGGGGGTGGCTGGACATGGCTGGGGCTGCCACAAGAGCTCTGCCTGAGGGTCCCACTGGGCTCGGGGGACAACGTGGCTGCCAGGACTGCCAGGTCCTGGTGCTGGGGCTGCCCTGAGCACCTAGTCTCCTGTGGGCATGGCTCGGTCTCCTCAAAAGGGGGCACCATTCAGGGCCAGCTTTCTCTGGGAGCTGGCAGTGTGAAATGGGGGCACAGCCCAGCTCCCCAGCCATGGCAATGTTCTTCTGGGCTGTTGGTGTCCTCCAGCATCTGTCATGCCCAGCCCAAGGAGCTTGTCGAGAGTCTGTGAGCTGGCTGGCTCGGAGCCTGAGACCTCTTTGCCTTGCTTTCCAAAGATCGTGGCTATGTGGGGAGCTGTGTCTGATTACACCCTGGGACAGCTGAAGCTGGACAAGGTGGGCTGGTGTCCTGGTCGCCGTCGCCCTGCAGGGATTCAGTCCTCCTGAGAGCTCCCTCCCTGAGCACTGCAGCAGCACGCCAAGACCACCCTGTGTGCCCAGAGCAGCTTCTTGGCCAACCAGGAGAGAAACCAAGTCCAGATCCCATCTGAGAATGCATTCGGCACCCCCGAGGGCTTCACTCTTCCCTGTGGTCAGAGTGGAGAGACCAAGCAGAGAGACAGGGGATGATGCTGGGTCTGTGCCAAGGATGCCTTTTTGTCTTTTCCCTGGGCAGGGTGTCCTGGTTGCAGGACTCGGGACCTTCGCTACGGTCCAGGAGCTATTCCATGGCAAATGAGAGGTGCTTGTGGTTCACACACCCATCTTCCAGCTGGACATTGATGAGTTATGGCTGCGGGAGCTTGCGTTCCCCACAGTGATTATCCCCAGTGAGAAGGCAGCGGCCACCCTCTGCTTTCCCTCTCCACGTCCAGGGGGTCGCGTGCTCCCTGCTTCTTGGAAAGGGCTGGGAGAAGTAGACAATTGCCACCAAAGGTTTTGGGGACAGCTTGAGCTTCCCCAGAACAAGCGACTTCCCAAGAGCTGTTTCTATAAATGACCTTTTCTCCAGAATTTTGTTATGTATCTTGCATGGAAATTTGGCCTGCTGTGGCAGTGACGATGTTCCTCCTCCTTACAGACGATGTCAAGATCGAGGCGCTGAAGCACAAGCAGCTATCGAGAGCCACCTTCTTCTGTGGCACGTGGTGGAGAACTGTGTGCAAGCGTGTCACCCGACACTAAGGGGACAGACAGGTTCTTTTAGGGACCCTTGGTAGAATGATAACGACACTAAATTGTAGTTACAATTAAGCTTTATTTCTTAACAGGATACTATGGTTAGTAGAGCACCGAATTGATGATTAGAACAGCACGGGATTTCTACAAGCAGAATGAATGTAGTGCAATTGATAAGAATTTATAAGGTGACTTCTAATTTCTAATGACCTGGATGCTAATTTAACTTAGGATTTCTAATCACCTAGACCCTCGGCAGATCAGGTCAAATCTTAAGACATGGTTTCCTGTATCAATATAACAATCATAATCTAGACTCAGAAATCACATAAAAGAATAGGAGTCACTCACTCAATCCTCAGAGGAAGCAGATGATGGTGGAGGCGTCCCTGGTCCCCAGAGGGTCACGGCGCTCACTTTCCCGCTGCAGCAGTTGGGGTCCAAGTTCCCCACTTAGGACTTGTAACGGCTTGATTTTAGAGACACTGCTCTGTGTGCTGTTGCGCTTCCCTGTTCTGTGACGAGGTCATTAACACCACCTGCTTGGCCGGGTGCCTGGGACCTTAAGTCTGCTAAGGGAGGGAGTAATTGGCCTGCAGGCCAGGAACCCTGAGGCTGGTAGGGGCAGCAAGAAGGAATGTGTTTGGTTTGTCTACTCAGTGCACAGGACCGTCAGGGTCTGATAATGAGGGGAAGGGAACCAATATGTGACCTGCTCGATCAGAGAGAATGGCTGCCTGCATCATAAAATGGCGCTAGTGATGCTAAGTGCGTTACCAGGGGATGAAAGCAGGGGGTACTGGCCAGAGAAGGCAAAAGTGATAAGAACCAATAGGAGGCAACAGCAGGAAACGGGATGAAAAAACAGGAAGAGGAGGCAAGTAGATGAGGAGGAGGAAGAGACAACATGAGGCAAGAGGAGAGACGAGGAGGAGGAGAAGGAGGAGGCAGAAAGAGACAAGAGCATAATGATGAGCAAGGGGAGGCAGCAGTAGATAAGCATAATGAGGAGGAGGAAGAGGCAGAAAGAGACATCAGCATGATGAGGGGGAGGAGGAAAAGGAGAAGACAGGAGACAACAGTATAAAGATGAGGAATAGAAAACAGGAGGAGGAGGAGGAAGAGGAGGAGGAGGAGGAGGACTAGGAGGCAGTAGGAAACAAGAGCATGACAAGGAGGAGAAGGCACAGGAGGAGAAAAAGGAAGAGAAGGAGGCAGAAGGAGTCAGCTGCATGAGGAGGAGGAGAAGGAGGAGGAGGAGGAGGAGGAGGAGGAGGAGGAGAAAGCCAAAAGAGACAACAGCATGAGGAAGAGAAGAAGGGGAAGGAGGACGAGGAAGCTGCGGGAGACAAGAGGATGAGAAAGTGAAGTGGGAGGAGGGAGAGGAGGAGGAAGCTGCAGGAGAAAACAGGGACGAGGAGAATGAGAAGGAGGAAGAGGATGAGGAGGAATAGGAGTTAAGGGAAGAGGAGGAGGAGGAGGAGGCAACAGGAGACTACAGCTTGACTATGAAGAGTAGGACTAGAAGGAAGACAAGGAGGAGGAGAAGGAGGTGGAGTAGGTGGAGAAAGAGGAGGAGGAGTAGGCAGCAGGAGTCAACAGCATGATGAGGAGAGGGATGAAAAGGAGGAAGCAGAAGACAACAACTGGGTGACAAGGAATAGAAAACAGGAGGAGGAGAAGAAGGAAGAGGAAAGGGGAAGATGAGGAGGAAGAGGAGGAAGAGTATAAGGTGGAGGCAGTAGGAGACAATAGCATGAGAGAGGAGGAGGAGGAGGAGAAGGAAGAGGTGGCAGCAGGAGACAATAGCATGGGAAGGAGGAGGAGGTGGAGGTGGAAGCGAAAGAGCATGAGATGGAGGAGGCAGCAGGAGACAACCTCATACGGAGGGGGAGGAGTTGGAGGAGGAGGAGTCGGAGGTGGAGGAGGCAGCAGGAGACAACAGCATGATGCTGAGGAGGTGGAGGAGGAGAAGATGGAGGAGAAAAAGTAGGAGGATGAGAAGGCACCAGTAGACAACAGTCTGACAAGGAGGAGGAGGCAGAGAAGGATGAGGAGGAGGAATAAGAGACGGTAGGAGAGAGCAGCATGAGGCAGAGGAAGAGAGGAGGAGGAGGCAGCAGGAGACAACAGTATGGGGAGCAGCAGGAGAATGAGGAGGAGGAGGAGAAGGGGGAAAAGGAGGAGGCATCAGGAGAAAATAGCATGATGAAGCGGAGGATGAAAAGGAGGAGGCAGGAGACAACAGCATGACGATGAGGAATAGAGAAGAGAGGAGGGAGAGAAGGAGGAAGAGGAGAAGGAAGAGGAGGGGAAGGAAGAGGTGGGGGAGGAGTATAAGGAGGAGGAGGAGGCAGTAGGGGACAAAAGCATGATAAGGAGGAGAAGGCATAGGAAGAGAAAAAGGAGGAGAAGGAGGCAGAAGGAGACAACTGCATGATGATGATGAGGAGGAGGAGGAGGAGGAGGAGGAAGCCAAAAGAGACAATAGCATGAGGCAGAGGAGAATGGGAAGGAGGAAGAGGAAGCCGCAGGAGACAACAGGATGACAAAGTAGAAGAAGAGAAGAAGGAGTCGGCATTAGGAGACAACAGCATGAGAAGAACAAGAAGGCGTAGGACGTGAAAAAGGTGGAGGAGGAGGCAGCAGGAAACAACAGCATGGGGAGCAGGATGCGGAGGAGGCTGCAGGAGATCAGAGGAGGATGTAGAAGAGACAGGAGAGACCAGCATGTCGAGGAAGTGGAGGAGGAGGAGGAGAAGAAGGAGGAAGATAAGGAGGAGGAAGTAGCAGGAAACAAGAGTATGACAAGAGGGACGAGGCAGAAAAGGATAAGGAGGAGGCAGGAGATAAAAGCATGACAAGAGGGATGATGACAAAGATGACAAGCAAGAGGGCGAGGAGCGGGAGGGTGACGAGGAGGAGGAGGACGAGGATGAGAACAAGGGTGAGGAGGAGAACATTGAGGAAAGAGCAGGACAGAACACCATGATAGAGAGGAGGAGGAAGAGTATAAGGAGGAGGAGGAGGAAAAGGAGGAGGAGGTAGTAGGAGACAACAGCATGAGAAGGAGGAGAAGGCGTAGGAGGAGGAAGAATCGGAGGAGGAGGCAGCAATGTAGAACAGTATGACAAAGAGGAGAAGGAAGAGGTGGGAGCAGTAGACAATAGCATGGCAAGGAGGAGGAGCTGGAGGTGGAGGAGGAAGAGCATGAGATGGAGGAGGCAGCAGGAAACAACAGTATAGGGAGGAGGAGGAGGAGGAAGAGGAGGAGAGAGCATCAGGAGAGAACAGCATGACAATGTTGACAAGGAGAAGAAAGAGGAGTAGGAGGAGGAAGCAGGACGCAGCAGTATGATGATGATGAGGAGGAGTAATCAGCAGGAGACAACAGCATGAAGATGAGGAGGAGGAGGCAGGTGAAAACAATGGTAGGAAGAGGAGGAGGAGGAGGAGGAGGGGGAGCAGGAGGAGGAGGAGGAGACTGAGACAGAGGAGGAGGAGGAAGAGGCAGGAGACAACAGTATGAAGAGGAAGATGAGGAGTAGGAGAAGGCGACGGAGGAGGAGGAGGCAGGAGAGAACAGCATGAGGAGGAGGAGGAGGAGGAGGACGTGGAAGAGGGAGTAGAGGGGGAGACGGAGGAGGACAAGGTAGCCAGGGACAACAGCATGACAAGGAGAAGGAAGAGGAGGAGGAGGAGGGGGAAGCAACAGGAGTCTACAGGATGAAGGAGGAGGCAACTGGAGGCAGTAGGAGGTAATCGGACGCAACCAGAAGTGGAGGAAGGTGCAAATGGATGCAACAAGAGGCCACAGGAGGAGGAGGAGGAGGAGGAGGAGGAGGAGGAGGAGGAGGAGGAGGAGGAGGAGGAGGAGGAGGAGGCGGCAACAGGAGGGAATCGAGGATACAGGAGGATGTGGAGGAAGAGGAGGAGAAGGGAACAGGAGCCCACTGGAATTCAGGAGGAGGAGGAGGAGGAGGAGCAGTCGACAGAAGGAAACAGGAGGTAAGACAAGGAGTGCAAGGTGGAGAATAAGAAGGAAGCAAAACAAGGAGGAGAAGGAGAGATTAGGGAACAGGAGGAAGAGGCAAGACGAGGCAACAGGAGACAATAGGAGGCAACAAGAGGCAAGAGGAGCAGAAGGACAGAGGAGGCAAGAGAAGGTGGAGGCCAAATGAGGCAAGAGGAGGAGGAGAAGGCAACAGGAGGACCAGGAGGAAACAGGATGCAACAGGAGGAAGGGAAAGGAAGAAGAGGACGAGGAGGTAAATGGAGGCAACAGGAGGAGGAGGATTAGGCAACAGGTGGCAGCAGGAGCAGGAGGTAAAGGAGGAGGAGGCAACAGGATACCACAGGAAGAATAGGAGGCAACAAGAAGGGGAGGAGGAGGAGGAGAAGGAGGAGGCAGTAATAGGGGGAAACAGGAGCAGGAGGCAGCAGGAGGCAGTAGGAAGGGGAGACGAAGAAGGAAAAGGAAGAGCAGGAGGAGGGAAAGGGGGTGTAAAAGGAGAAAGAACCTGAGGAGGAGGAAGAAGAGGAAGAAAGTGAGGAGGAGGGGGAGGAAAGAAAAGGAGGAGAAAGAGGAGGAGGAACAGGAGGAGGAGGAGGAATAGAAGAGGAAGGAGGAATATTTTGAGGACCCGGAAGATAAAGAGGAATAGGAGGAGGAGAATGAACAGCAGGAAGAGGAAGAAGATGGAGAGGAGGAATGGGAGGAAAAGGACGAGGAGATTAAGGAGAAACCGGAGGGAAAGGTGGAGGAGGAAGAGAAGGCATAGGAGGAAGAGGAGGAGCAGGCAGATCATGAAGAAGAGCAGGAGGCACAGGAGGAAGAAGAAGAAAACAGGATGAGGAGGGTGAGAAGAAAGAGGAAGAGGCAGGAAGGAAGAGGAAGAGGAAGAAGAGGAAGAGGATGAGGGGGAAGAGGAAGAAGAGGAAAAAAGGAGAAGAAGGTTGAGAAAAAAGCATTGGAAGAAGAGGAGGAGGAGGAGGAAGAGTTGGAAAATGAGGAGGAAAAGCAACAGGGTGAGGAAGAACAGGAGGAGGAGGAAGATGAACAGGAAGAACATCGGGAGGAGGAGGCCTAATAGGAGGATGAGGAGTAAGAACAAGAGGAAGAAGGACCAGAGGAGGAAGACCAGAAGGAAGACAAAGAGTTGGTAGCAGTGGAAGAAGAGGAGGAAGAAGTGGAGAAAGAAGAAAATAGAGCAGATTGGGGAGGACCAGGAGGAGGAGGAGGAGGAGGAAAAGCAGGAGAAGGAGGATGCAGAGAAGGATTAGCAGTAAAAGAGGAGGAGGAAAAAGCAGAAGAAGAGGAATATGAAGAGGAGGGGGAAGAGGAGGAGAAGGAAAAGGAGGGACAGGAGGACAAGAAGAAGAGGCAGAGGAGGAGTCGGAGGAAAAGGAGGAGGAGGAGGAGAAAAGAAGAGGAGGAGAAGAAGGAAAAAGGAGATCAGAGGCGGAATAGGAGGTGGAGAAGGAGGAAGATAAAGACGGTGAGCTGGAGGAGGAGGAGGAGGAGGAGGAACAGAAGAACAGGCGGAAGAGTAGTTGGAGGAAAAGCAGGAGGAGGAAGAGAAAGAGAAGGAGGAGAAAAACGAAGAGGACCAAGGAGCATGAAGAGGAGGAGGAGGAGGAAGAAGACAAAGAAGAAGAACTGGAGAAGGAACAAAATACATAGGAGTAGTAAGAGACAGAAGACAGAAAGAACAAGAGGAGGGACAGGAAGAGCAGGAGAACGAGTACTAACATGAGGACAAAAAGGAGGAAGGGGGGAGAACACAAAGAACAGGGGGAGTTCTTCAAGAAGAAGAAGAGGAGGAGGAGGATAGGATAGAGGAAGAGGAGGAATATTGGGGGAGGAAGACAAGGAGGAGGAAGAATAGGAGGAAGGAGAGGAGGAAGACGAGGAGAAGGAGGAAGAGTAGGATCAGGAAGAAACAGGAGGAGGAACTAGCTTAACATGAGGAGGAGGAGTTGGAGGGGACTGAAGAAGGGAAGGAGAAAGAGGACGAGGAGGAAGAGGAGAAGCAAAAAGAAAGAGATGGAGGAGGAACAGGAGCTGGAGAAAGAGGAAGAAGAGGAGGAGGAGGAACAGGAAGAAGGAAGAGAGGAGGAGGGATTGTCAGAGGAGAAGAGGGAGGCGTAGAAGGAGTGGGAGGAGAATCATAAGGAAGAGAACGGTGAGGAAGAAGAGGGAGGAGGATGAAGAAGAGAAGGAGCAGGAGGACTAAGCACAGGAAGAGGAGCAGGATGAAGAGGAAGAGCAGGAGGAGGGGGAGTAAAAAGAGGAGGAGTAAAAGCAAGAGGAGGAGGACAGGGAGACCAAACAGGAGCAAAAAAAGAAGAAGCAGGAGGAGGAAGAACAAAAAGATTAAGGGGAAGAAGAACAGTAGGAAAAAGAAATGAAGGAGGATGAAGAGCTAGAGGAAGAATAGGAGAAGGAGGAAGAGACCATGAGGAGAAGAAGAGGAGAAGGGGGAGGGGAAAAACCGGAGACAGAAGAGGAGGAGGACGAAAGACGAGGAGGAAGCAGAGGAGGAGGGGGAGAAAGACGAGAAGGAGGAGGAAGAGGAGGGAAAAGGGGAGGAGGAGGATGGGGAGGAGGAGGAGGAACTGGAGGAAAAGGAGGCAGCGCTAGGTGAACAGGAGGAGGAGCAAGGCAAGGGGGATGATATGAAATCGAAGAAGGAGGATTAACCAGAAAAGGAGGAGGAGAAGGACGAACATAATGAGGAAAATAAGAAAAGGAAGAAAAGCATGACAAGGAGGATGAGGAGGAAGAGCAGAAGAAAGGAGGACTAGGAGGAACGGGAAGATTAGGAAGAGGCAGAACAAGAACAGGATGAATAAATTAAAAGGAGCAGGAACTTGAGGAACCATTGGAGAAAGAGGGAAAGGAGGAGGAGAAGGAAGAGGAGGAATGACAGGAAGAGGAGGAGAAAGGAAGTAAGGAGGAAGAGGAGGAGGAGGCAACAGAGGAGGGAGAGGGGGAGGATGAAGAAAAGAAGGAACAGGAAGAACGGGAGGAAAAGGAGGAGCAGGAAGAACAGAAAGGGCAGGCAGAAGAAAAGGAATAAGACTAAGATCAGGGAGAGATGGAGGAGGAGGAACAGAAGGAAGAGGAAGAAAAGAAGGAAGCTGAGGAACAGAAGGATGAGGAGGAAGGAAAGGAGGAGGAAGAGCAGGAGGAGGCAGAGGACAAGGAGGAGGAGTAGGAACAGAAATAATATGAAGAAGTGGAGGAGAAGGCATACGGCAAAACAGGAGGAAGAGGAAGAGAAAACTTTGTCATGCTGTTCTCTCCTACTGCCTCCTCTTCCTCCTCCTCCTCCTCCTCCTCCTCCTCCTCCTCCTCCTCCTCCTGCTCTTCTCTCCTGCTGCCTCCCCCTCCTCCTCCATATCCTTCTCATCATGCTGTTGTTTCCTCCTACCTCCTCCGGTTCCTCATTGTCCTCCTCGTCCTAATCCTCCCCCTGCTCTTTTATCTCCTCTTCATCCTCATGCTCCTTGCTCCAGCTGCCTCCTCCTCTTTCACCTTTTCCTCATCCTCCTTGTCATGCTGTTGTCATCTGCTGTCGTCCCTCTCCTCTTTCTCCTCCTCCTCCTCCTTCTCGTGCTCTGGTCTCCTGCTGCCTCCTCCTCCTCCTCCTCCTCTTCCAAGTCACACAGTTTTCCTCCGATACCTCTACCTCCTTGTCCTACTCCTCTTCTTCCTCCTCAAATTCCTCCTCATGTTGTTGTCTCCTGCTGCCTCCTCCTCCTTGTCCTCCTCATCGTCCTCCTCTTCCTCCTCCTCCTCCTCATGTTCTTGTGTCTTGCTGCCTCCTTCTCCTTGTCCTATGTGGTCTCCTGATGCCTCCCTCTCCTCTGCTTCCACCTCCTTGTCATGCTCTTGCATTCTGCTTCCTCCTCCTCTTCCTCCTCCTCCTCCCCCTCCTCCTTCTATGTCGTTATGTTGTCTGCTACTGCTCCCTCGTCCTCCTCCTAATCCGCCTCCTCCTCCTCCTTGTCCTCCTTGTCATGCTGTTCTCTCCTGCTTCCTCCTCCTCCTGCCCCTCCTTCTCTTCCTTCTCGTCTTGCTCTTGTCTCTTCCTGCCACCTGTTCCTCCTCCTCCCCTCTACCTCCTCCTCCTCATGCTGTTACATCCTGCTGCCTCCTCCTACTCCTCATCATCATCATCATGCGGTTGTCTCCTGCTGCCTCCTCCTTCTCTTCTTCCACCTCCTCCTCCTCCTCATCATCATGCAGTTCACTACTTGGGCCTCTTCATCCTCCTCATCTTCCTCCTCTTCCTCATTATGTTATTGACTCCTGCTCTCTCCTCCACTCCTCCTCCCCCTCCTCCTCCTTCTACTCCTCCTCATTCTCCTGCTCCTGCTCCTCTTCTTCCTCCTCCTCCTCTTCATCACTCTGTTCTTTTATTCTGCCTCTTCCTCCTCATTTTCATCCTCATCATCGTACTGCTGTCTACTGATGTCTCCTCCTCCTCTTCCTCCTCTTCCACCTACTGCTCCTCATCATGCTCTTTTCTCCTGCTCCCTACTCCTATTCCTCCTCAATCTCCTTCTGTTTGTCCTCCTTTTCTTCCTACACTTCAATATGATTTTGCCCCCTCCTGCTTCCTACTCCTCCTCTTCCTTGCCATGATGTTCTCTCCTGATGCCTCCTCTTCCTCTTCCTCCTTCTCCTCATCATCATGCTGTTGTCTCTTAAGGACTGCTCCTCCTATTCCTCCTCCTCCCTGCCATCCTGTTGTTCCCTGCTGCCTTCAAATCCTCCTAATATTTCTCCTCCTCCTTCTGCCTCCTCCTTCTCTTCTTCATCATGGTCTTGACCCTACTGCCTAGTCCTCCGCATTATCTGTTCTCTCCTGCAGCATCATCCTCCTCCTCTTTCTCGACGTCGTCATGGTGTTGTCCTCTGCTGCCTTCTCCTTCTCTTTATCCCCCTCCTCCAATTCGTCCTCCTCCTCCTCCTCCTCTTCCTTCTCCTGCTCTTCCTCCTCATCTTCCTCAAACTCCTCCCAAGATGTTGTCTGTTGCTGCTTTCTCCTCCTCCTCCTCCTCTTCATCATGCTGCGATCGCCTGCTACCTTCTCCTCCTCATCATCACACACCTCTCTCCTCCTGCCTCCACCTCCTCCTTCTCCTCCTCATCATACTGCTCTCTCCTCTGCCTCCTTCTCCTCCTCTTTGTCCTCATTTTCCTCCTAACCATGCTGTTCTCTGCTGCAGCCTCCTCCTCCTCCTCGTCATGTCGTTGTCTCCTGCTGCCTCCTCATCCTCATCTTTCTCCTCTTCCTCATCATGACGCTTTCTCCTGATCTATCCACACCCTCCTCCTCCTCCTCCTCCTCCGCCTCCCCATGCTCTTGTCTTCTCTTTCTCCTCATCCTCCTCCTGGTCCTCTTTCTCCTCATCATCATGCAGTTCTCTCCTGCTGTCTCCTCCTCCTCCTCTTCTTCCTCATCACACAGATTTCTTTTGCTACCTCCTCCTCCTCCTCCTCCTCCTCCTCTTTTTCCTCTTCCTGCTTCTCCTCATCCTCTCTTATACAGATACCTCCTCCTTCTCCTGCTCCTCCTGCTCCTCATCATCATCATACTGATGGTCTCCGGCTGCCTCCTCTGCCTCCTCTTCATCATGCAGTTTTCTCTTTTGAACTTATTCTCCTCATCCTCATCAACATCACGCTCTTGTCACCTGCTGCCTCCTCCTCATCCTCCTCCTCGTCAAGCTGTTCTCTCTTGCTGCCTCTTCCTCGTCCTACTTCCCCTGCTCTTTCCTCCTGCTGCCTTGTCCTCTTCATCATCCTCCTCCTCCACTTCCTCCTCCTCCTGTTGTTGTCTCCGGCTGCCCCCTCCTCCTTGTCCTCCTCCTCATCGTCATACTTTTCTCACCTGCTGCCTCCTTTTCACCATCCTGTTGTCTCCAGCTGCTTTCTCCTGCTGCCTCCTCTTCCTACTCCTCTCCTCCTCATCCTCGTTCTCCTCTTCCTCCTCATCATGCTCTTGCATCTTGCTGCCTCCTTCTCCTTGTCTTGTGTGGTCTCCTGATGCCTCCCTCTCCTCTGCCTCCACCTCCTGGTCATGCTGTTGCAGCCTGCTTCCTCCTTCTCTTCCTGCTACTCCTCCTTCTCCTTCTATGTGGTTATGCTATCTCCTCCTCCTCCTCCTCCTCCTCCTAATCTTCCTCCTTCTCTTCCTTCACCTCCTTGTCATGCTGTTATCTCCTGCTGCCTCCTCCTACTCCTCATCATCATCATCATCATGCAGTTCTCTACTTTGGCCTCTTCACCCTCCTCATCTTCCTCCTCTTCCTCATCATGATGTTGTCTCCTGCTCTCTCCTCCACTCCTCCTCCTCCTCCTCCTCCTCCTCCTCCTCCTCCTTCTATTCGCCCTCATTCTCCTGCTCCTGCTCCTCTTCTTCCTCCTCCTCCTCTTCATCACTCTGTTCTCTTATTCTGCCTCTTCCTCCTCATTTTCATCCTCCTCCTCATCGCACTGCTGTCTACTGATGTCTCCTCCTCCTCTTCCTCCTCTTCCACCTACTGCTCCTCATCATGCTCTTTTCTCCTGCTCCCTACTCCTCTTCCTCCTCATTCTGCTTCTGTTTCTCCTCCTTTTCTTCCTATGCCTCATTATAATTTTGTCCCCTTCTTCTGCCTCCTCCTCCTCCTCCTCTTCCTCGCTATGATTTTCTCTCCTGATGCCTCCTCTTCCTCTTCCTCCTTCTCATCATCATCATGCTGTTATCTCTTAATGACTACTCCTCCTCTTCCTCCGCCTCCTTGCCATGCTGTTTTTCCCTGCTGCCTTCACCTCCTCCTCATCTTCCTCCTCCTCATGACATTATGTCCTGCTGCCAGACTCCTTCTTCTCCTCCACCACCCCCTCCTCGCAATGTTGTTGTCCCCTGCTCCCTTCTCCTCCTCCTCCTCCTCTTTCGCCACCTCCTCCTCCTTCTCCTCCTCCTGCTCCCTCCTCCTTTTCTGCCTCATCATCACGCTCTTGACTCCTGCAGCCGCCTTCTCCTCCTCTGTCTCTTCCTCCTCCTCCTCCTCGGGATGTTTTCTCCTGCTGCCTACTTCTCCTCTCACTCCTCCTCCTTTTCCTAATCCTACTCATCAAGCTGTTGTCTCTTCATGCCTCCTCCCCCTCTTCCTCCTCCTCCCTGCCATGCTGTTGTTCCCTGCAGCCTTCAACTCCTCATTTTTCTCCTCCTCCTTCTGTCTCCTCCTGCTCCTCCTCGTCATGCTCTTGACCCTGCTGCCTAGTCCTCCTCATTATCTGTTCTCTCCTGCAGCCTCCTCCTCCTCCTCTTTCTCGTCATTGTCATGGTGTTGTCCTCTGCTGCCTTCTCCTTCTCTTTATCCGCCTCCTCCAATTCGTCATCCTCCTCCTCCTCCTTCTGCTCTTCCTCCTCATCTTCCTCCTCCTCCTCACAAGCTGTTGTCTCTTGCTGCATTCTCCTCCTCCTCCTCTTCATCATGCTGCGGTCGCCTGCTGCCTTCTCCTCCTCCTCATTACGCTCCTCTCTCCTCCTGCCTCCACCGCCTCCTCATCATCATCATACTGCTCTCTTCTCTGCCTCCTTCTCCTCTTCCTTGTCCTCATTTTCCTCCCACCATGCTGTTCTCTCCTCCAGCCTCCTCCTCCTCCTCCTCATGCGGTTGTCTCCTGCTGCCTCCTCATCTTTCTCCTCTTCCTCATCATGGTGCTTTCTTCCCCTCTATCCCCATCCTCCTCCTCCTCCTCCTCCCCATGCTCTTGTCTTCTCTTTCTCCTCATCCTTCCCCTGGTCCTCTTTCTCCTCATCATCACATACTTGTCTCCTGCTGTCTCCTCCTCCTCCTCCTCTTCTTCCTCGTCATGCAGATTTCTTCTGCTACCTCCTCATCCTTGTCCTCCTCCTCCTCCTCCTCCTCTCTTTCCTCTTCCTCCTCCTCCTCCTCCTCCTCCTGTCTCATCTTGATACCTCCTCCTCCTCCTCCTGCTCCTCATCATCGTCATACTGATGGTCTCCGGCTGCCTCCTCCGCCTCCTCTTCACCATGCAGGTTTCTCTTTCGAACTTATTCTCCTCATCCTCATCATCATCACACTCTTGTCTCCTGCTACCTCCTCCTCATCCTCCTCCTCATCATGCTGTTCTCTCTTGCTGTCTCCTCCTCGTCCTACTTGCCCTGCTCTTTCCTCCTACTGCCTTGTCCTCTTCATCATCCGCCTTCTCCACTTCCTTCTCCTCCTCCTCCTCGCCATGCTATTGTTTCCTCCTGTCTCCTCCTCATCATCATGGTGTAGTCTCCTTCTGCCTACTGCCCTCCTCCTCCTCCTTTTCCTCATCCTCCTTGTTGTGCTTTTGTCTGCTGCTGCTTCCTCCTCACTTTCCCGCTGCAGCCGTTGGGGTCCAAGTTCCCCACTTAGGACTTGTAACGGCTTGATTTTAGAGACACTGCTCTGTGTGCTGTTGCGCTTCCCTGTTCTGTGACGGGGTCATTAACACCACCTGCTTGGCCGGGTGCCTGGGACCTTAAGTCTGCTAAGGGAGGGAGTAATTGGCCTGCAGGCCAGGAACCCTGAGGCTGGTAGGGGCAGCAAGAAGGAATGTGTTTGGTTTGTCTACTCAGTGCACAGGACCGTCAGGGTCTGATAATGAGGGAAAGGGAACAAATACGTGACCTGCTCGATCAGAGAGAATGGCTGCTTGCATCATGAAATGGCATTAGTGGTGCTAAGTGCATTACCAGGGGATGAAAGCAGGGGGTACTGGCAACAGAAGGCAAAAATGGCAACAGGAGGTAACAGGACCAAAACCAGGAACAGGAGGCAAGAAATTATGAGGAGGAAGAGACAACATGAGGCAAGAGGAGAGACGAGGAGGAGGAGAAGGAGGAGGCAGCAAGAGGCAACAGTATGAAGATGAGGAATAGAAAACAGAGGAGGAGGAGAAGGAGGAGGCAGTAGGAAACAAGATCATGACTAGGCGGAGGATGAAGAGGAGGCAGGTGATAATAGCATGACGATGAGGAATAGAGAACAGAGGAGGGGGAGAAGGAGGAAGAGGAGGAGAAAGATGAGGAGAAGGAATAGGTGGAGGAGGAGTATAGGGAGGAGGAGGAAGAAGAGGAGGATTTTAAGGAGGAGGCGGCAGAGGAGGAGGAGGAGGAGGAGGCAGTAGGAGACGAGCATGACAAGGAGGAGTAGGCATATGAGGAGAAAAAGGGGGAGAAGGAGGCAGAAGGAGAGAACTGGAGGAGGAGGAGGAGGAGGAGGAGGAGGAGGAGGAGGAGGAGGAGGAGGAGGAGGAGAAAGCCAAAAGAGACAATAGCATGAGGCAGAGGAGAAGGGGAAGGAGGACAAGGAAGCCGCAGGAGACAACAGGATGACAAAGTGGAAGAGCAGGAGGAGGAGGAGGGGGAGTTGGCGTCAGGAAACAACAGCATGACAAGGAGAAGGCGGCGTAGGATGCAAAAAACAAGGAAGAGGAGGCAGCATGAAACAACAGCTTAGGGAGCAGGAGGTGGAGGAGGCAGCAGGAGATAATAGAAGTATGTGGAGGAGACAGGAGACACCAGCATGTGGAAGAAGAGGAGGAGGAGAAGAGGAAGATAAGGAGGAGGAGGCAGCAGGGAACAACAGCATGACAAGATGGAGGAGGCGGAGGAGGATGAGGAGGAGGCAGGAGATAAAAGGATGACGAGAGGGGTGAGGGGAATGATGGCTAGGAAGAGGAGGAGTAAGAGGAGGAGGAGGAGGAGGAGAATGAGGATGAGGAGAAGGAGGAGAACGTTGAGGAAGAAGCAGAAGACAATGCCATGATGAAGAGGAGGAGTAAGAGGAGGGGGAGGAGGAAGAGGAGGAACAAGAAGCAGCAGGAGAGAACAGCATGAGGCGGAGGAGGAGGAGGAGGAATTGTCGGCGGAGGAGGAGGACGCAAGATACCACAGCATGCCGAGGAGGAGGAGGAGGTGGAGGAGTTGGCAGCAGGAGGCAATCGCATGGAAAGGATTAGGAGGCAGAGGAGGAAGAGGAAGAGGAGGAGGACGAGGAGGAGGAAGCAGCGGACAATATCAGGGGAGCAGAACAAGGAGGAGAAGGAGGATGAAGAGGAGGCAGTAGTAGAAAACAGAAGGATGAAGAAGAGGTAGGAGGTAACCGTATGTCAATGCAGAGAAAGAGGAGGAGGAGCAGAAGGAAGAGGAGGAGGAGGAAATGAAGGAGTATAAGGAGGAGAAAGAAGAGAAGGAAAAGGAAGTATGAGGAGAAGGAGGAGAAAGAGGATGAGGTGGCAGCAGGAGACATGAGCATGAGGAGGAGAAGCAGGAGGAGGAGGAGGAAGAGGAAGATGAGGAGGAAGAGGAGAAGAACATGGAGGAGGAGGATGACGACGATGAGCAGGAGGAGGAGGAGGAGGAAGAGACAGTCAGAGACAATAGCGTGAAGAGAAGGCGAAGGCAGAGGAGGAGGAGGAAGAGTAGGAGGAGGGGGATGCAGCAGGAGGCAACAGCATGATGAGCAGGAGGAGGAGGAGGAGGAGGAGGAGGAGAAAAGGAAGAGGTGGGAGCGGGATACAACAGCATGAGGAGGAGCAGGAGGAGTAAATGTAGGAACGGGCAGGAAGAAACAACAGCATGAGCAGTTGGAGGATGAGTAAGAGGGAGAGGGAGAGGAGAAGGAGGAGTAAATTGGGGTAAGGGAAGATGAGGTGATGGAGGGAACAGGAGACTCTTGCTTGACAAGGAAGAGAAGGACTAGAAGGAGGAGGATAAGGAGGTGGAGGAGGAGGAGGAGGAGAAGAAGGAGGCATCAGGACACAACAGCATGAGGAGGAGAAGGCGTAGGAGGAGAAAGAGGAAGAGGAGCAGGCAGCAGGAGACGAGAGCATGATGATGATGGGGAGAAGGAAACCACAGGAGGCAAGAGCATGAGTAAGAGGAGAAGTGGCAGGAGGACAAGGAAGCCACAGGACACAGCAGCATGACAATGGGGAGGAGGAGGAGATGACAGGAAGAGCAGGAGAACGAGTACTAACATTAGGAAGAAAAGGAGGAAGCGGGGAGAACAGGAGGAAGAAGAAGAAGAAGAAGAAGAAGAAGAAGAAGAAGAAGAAGAAGAAGAAGAAGGTGGTAAAAGGAGGGGGAGTATAAGAATAAGGAAGAGAAAGGTGAGGAAGAAGAGGGAAGAGGGAAGAGGATGAAGAAGAGAAGGAGCAGGAGGACTAAGCACAGGAAGAGGAGCAGGATGAAGAGGAAGAGCAGGAGGAGTAAAAAGAGGAGGAGTAAAAGCAGGAGGAGGAGGACAGGGAGACCAAACAGGAGCAAAAAAAGAAGGAGGAGCAGGAGGAAGAAGAAGAAGATTAGGGGGAAGAAGAGGAGGAAGAAGAATAAATGACGGAGGATGAAGAGCTAGAGGAAGAATAGGAGAAGGAGGAAGAAGACCATGAGGAAGAAGAACAGGAGAAGGGGGAGGGGAAAAACCGGAGGCAGAAGAGGAGGAGGAGGAAAGACGAGGAGGAAGCAGAGTAGGAGGAGGAGAAAGACGAGAAGGAGGAGGAAGAGGAGGAAAAAGGGGAGGAGGAGGATGGGGAGGAGGAGGAGGAACTGGAGGAAAAGGAGGCAGCGCTAGGTGAACAGGAGGAGCAAGGCAAGGGGGATGATATGAAATCGAAGAAGGAGGATTAACCAGAAAAGGAGGAGGAGAAGGACGAACATAATGAGGAAAATAAGAAAAGGAAGAAAAGCATGACGAGGAGGATGAGGAGGAAGAGCAGAAGAAAGGAGGACTAGGAGGAACGGGAGGATTAAGGAAGAGGCAGAACAAGAAGAGGATGAATAAATTAAAAGGAGCAGGAACTTGAGGAACCATTGGAGAAAGAGGGAAAGGAGGAGGAGAAGGAAGAGGAGGAATGACAGGAAGAGGAGGAGAAAGGAAGTAAGGAGGAAGAGGAGGAGGAGGCAACAGAGGAGGGAGAGGGGGAGGATGAAGAAAAGAAGGAACAGGAAGAACGGGAGGAAAAGGAGGAGCAGGAAGAACAGAAAGGGCAGGCAGAAGAAAAGGAATAAGACTAAGATCAGGGAGAGATGGAGGAGGAGGAACAGAAGGAAGAGGAAGAAAAGAAGGAAGCTGAGGAACAGAAGGATGAGGAGGAAGGAAAGGAGGAGGAAGAGCAGGAGGAGGTAGAGGACAAGGAGGAGGAGGAACAACAGAAATCCTCCTTGTCATGCTGTTGTCTCCTGCTGCCTTCTCTTCCTCCTCCTCCACCTCTTCCACAAACTGCTCCCCATCTTGCTGTTTTGTCCTGCTCCATACTCCTCCTCCTCCTCCTCATTGTCCTCGTTCTATTCCTCCTCCTTTTCTTCCTACACCTCATCATGCTTTTGCCCCCTCTTGCCTCCGCCTCTTCCTCCTCCTCTTCCTCGCCATGATGTTCTCTCCTGCTGCCTCCTCTTCCTCTTCCTCCTTCTCCTCATCATCATGCTCTTGTCTCTTAATGACTGCTCCTCCTCTTCCTCCTCCTCCTTGCCATGGTGTTGTCCCCTGCTGCCTTCACCACCTCCTCCTCCTCCTCTACCTCCACATCCTCCTTGTCATGCTGATGTTTCCTGCTGCCAGCCTCCTCCTTCTCTTCCACCACCCCCTCCTCATAACGTTGTTGTCCCCTGCTCCCTTCTCCTCCTCCTCCTCCTCCTCCTTCTCTTCCTCCTCCTCCTCATGATGTTCTCTCTTGCTGCCTCCTCCTCCTCTTCTTCCTCCTACTCCTCGTCATGCAGTTTTCTATTTCGGCCTCATCATCATCTTCCTCCTCTTCCTTGTCAGGATCTTGTCTCCTGCTGTCTCCTCCTTCCTCCTCCTCCTCCTCCTCCTGTTCTTTCGTACAGCCTCCACCTCCTCCATGTCATGCTCCTCTCTACTCCCGCCTCCTCCTCCTCCTCCTCCTCCTCCTCCTCCTCATGCTCTCGTGTCTTGCTGCCTCCTTCTTCTTGTCCTATTTGGTCTCCTGATGCCTCCCTCTCCTCTGCCTCCAACTCCTTGTCATGCTGTTGCATTCTGCTTCCTCCTCCTCTTCCTCCTCCTCCTCCTTCTCCTTCTACCTGGTTATGTTATCTGTTGCGGCTCCTCCTAATCCTCCTCCTTCTCCTCCTTCTCCTCCTTCTCATGCTGTTCTGCCCTACTTCCTCTTCCTCCTGCCTCTCCTCCTCTTCCTCCTCGTCATGCTCTTGTCTCTTCCTGCCTCCTCTTCCTCCTCCTCCCCTCTACCTCCTCCTCTTCATGTTGTTATCTCCTGCTGCCTCCTCCTCCTCCTAAGCGACGTGCTGTTCTCTTCTTATACCTCTTCCTACTATTCCTCATCTTTCTATTCCTTCTCCTCATACTCTTGTTTCCTGATTTCTCCTCCTCCTCTAGCTCCTCCTCCTCCTTCTCCTCATACTGTTTTCTTCTCCTGCCTTGTTCTCCTCCTCGTCCTCCTCCTCATGCCGTTCTCTCTTGTTGACTCCTCCTCCTCCTTCTCCTAGCCCTGCTCTTTGCTCCTGCTGCCATCTCACTTAATTGTCCTCATCCTCCTCTGCCGCCTCCTCCTCTACCTCCTCCTCCTCCACATCATCCTGTTTACTCCTGCTGTCCTTCTCCACCTCTTCCTCTTCACGATTTTGTCTACTCTACGTCCTCCTCTTTTTACTTCTCCTCCTCCTCCTTTTCATACTCTGTTCATCTGCTGTTTCCGCCACCTCCTCCAACTCCTCCTCGCCATGCTCTTTTCTTCTTCTGCCCCCTCCTCCTCCTCCTCCTCATGCGGTTGTCTCCTGCTGCCTCCTCAATTTTCTCCTCTTCCTCATCATGATGCTTTCTTCCCCTCTATCCCAAACCTCCTCCTCCTTCTCCTCCTCCTCGCCATGCTATTGTTTCCTCCTGTCTCCTCCTCATCATCATGGTGTAGTCTCCTTCTGCCTGCTGCCCTCCTCCTCCTCCTTTTCCTCATCCTCCTTGTTGTGCTTTTGTCTGCTGCTGCTTCCTCCTCACTTTCCCGCTGCAGCCGTTGGGGTCCAAGTTCCCCACTTAGGACTTGTGACTGCTTGATTTTAGAGACACTGCTCTGTGTGCTGTTGCGCTTCCCTGTTCCGTGATGGGGTCATCAACACCACCTGCTTGGCCGGGTGCCTGGGACCTTAAGTCTGCTAAGGGAGGGAGTAGTTGGCCTGCAGGCCAGGAACCCTGAGAAAACAGGAGGCAAAAAGATGTTGAGGAGGAAGAGACAACATGAGGAAAGAGGAGACAACAGGAGGAGAAGGAGGAGGAGGAGGCAGAAGGAGACAACAGCATAACGAGGCAGAGGTTGAAAAGGAAGGAGACCACAGCATGATGTTGATAATGATGATGATGAGGAGGAGGAGGAGGAGGAAGGCAAAAGAGACAACAGCATGAGGCAGAGGAGAAGGGGAAGGAGGACGAGGGAGCCGCAGGAGAAAACAGGATGACAAAGTGGAGGTGGAGGAGGGGGAGGAGGAGGAGTAGGAAGCTACAGTAGACAAGAGAAGGATGATGAGGAGGAAGGAGACAACATCATGATCAGGAACAGAAGGAGGAAGAGGACGAGGAGGAAGAGGAGATAAGGGAAGAGGAGGAGGCAGCAGGAATCAACAGCATGAGGAGGAGGAGGATGAAAAGCAGGAGGCAGAGACACCACCATGGTGACAGGTCTAGAAAACAGAGGAGGAGGAGAAGGCGGCAGAGGAAGGGGAAGACGAGAAGGAGAAAGAGGAGGAGGAGTATGAGGAATAGGAGGTGGAGAAGGAAGCATTAAGAGACAATAGCATGACAGAGGAGGAGGAGGAGGTAGCAGGAGGTCAGAGAAGGTTATGGAGGAGAGAGGAGGCACCAGGATGTTGAGGAAGTGGAGGAGGGGGAGGAGGATGCAGGAGGCAAAAGCGTGGGGAGGAGGAGCAGGAGGAGAAGTAGGATGGGGAAGCAGCAGGAGACAACAGGATGATGAGCAGGAGGAGGAGAAGGAGGAGGGGAAAGAGGAAGAGGTGGGAGCAGGGTAGAACAGCATGAGGAGGAGCAGGAGGAGTAAAAGTAGGAACAGGCAGGAAGAGACAGCAGCATGAGCAATAGGAGGATGAGGAAGAGGAAGAGGGGGAGGAGAAGGAGGAGTAAATGGGTGTAAAAGACGATGTGGAGAAGGAGGCAACAGGAGACTCTTGCTTGACGAGGAAGAGAAGGACTGTAAGGAGGAGGAGGAGGAGGGTAAGGAGGCGGAGGATGAGGAGAAGGAGGCATCAGGAGACAACAGCATGACAAGGAGGAGAAGGCGTAGGAAGAGAAAGAGGAGGAGAAGCAGACAGCAGGAGACAACAGCATGAGATAGAGGAAGAGCAGGAGGAGGAGGCAGCAGGAGGCAATAGCATGGGGAGGAGGAAGAGAATGAGGAGGAGGAGGAGGAGGAGGAGGAGGAGGAGGAAGAAGGGAAGGAGGAGGAGGCAGTATGAGACAACAGCATGATATGGAGTAGAAGGCGTAGGAGGAGGAAGAAGGGAAGGAGGAGGTAGCAGGATACAACAGCATGAGAGAGAGGAGGAGGAGACGGAAGAGGTGACAGCAGGAGACAATAGCATGGCAAGGATGAGAAGCTGGAGGTGGAGGAGGAAGAGCATGAGATGGAGGAGGCAGCATGAGAGAACAGCATAGGGGGGGAGGAGGACGAGGAGGAAGCAGGAGATAAGAGAAGGATGTGGAGGAGAGAGGAGACACCAGCATGTGGAGGAAGAGGAGGAGGAGAGGGAGGAAGATAAGGAGGTGGAGGCAGCTGGAGAGAATAGCGTGACCCAGAGGAGGAGGAGGAGGAGGAAGCGGAGGAGGAGAAGGACGAGGAGGAGGAGGCTAAAGGAGGCAAAAGCACGGCGAGGAGGAGCAGGAAGAGAGATAGGCGGAGGAGGCAGCAGGAGACAACAGCATGACTATTTGGATGCGGGGGACAAAGAGGAGGAGGTGGCGGAGGCAGTAGACAAGCACATAATGGGGCGGAGGAGGAGGAGGAGGAGGAGGAAGAGACAGGAGAAAATAGCATGAAGTGAAGGAGAAGGCAGAGGATGAAGAGGAGGAGGAGGAGGAAGAGGGGGAGGCAGCAGTATACAACAGCATGACAAGGAGGAGAAGGAACAGCTGGCAGCAGGATACAACAGCATAGGGGGGAGGAGGAGGAGGAGGAGGAGGAGGAGGAGACAACAGCATGACCAGGAGGAGGAGCGGGAGGAGGGGGAGGTTAAGGAAGTGGAGGAGCATGACACAGTTGAGGATGCAGGAGCCAAAAGCATGGCGAGGAGGAGCAGGAGGAGAAGGAGGATGAGGAGACAGCAGGAGAGAAGAGCATGACTAGGAGGATGAGGGGGATGAAGAGGAGGAGGAGGAGGCAGCAGTAGAAAACGACATGATGGGGAGGAGGAGGCGAAGGTAGTATGAGATAACATCATGACAAGGAGGAGAAGGAGGAGGAGGAGGACAAGACAGCAGGAGACTGTTGCGTGAAGAGAAAGAGAAGGCAGAGGAGGGGGAGAAACAGTAGGAGGATGGGGAGGCCGCAGGAGAGAACACAATGTGAATGATGCGGGTGAGGAGGAAGAAGCCATAGGAGACAACACCATGAGGGAGAGGAGAAGGCAGACAACGAAGCCACGGGAGACAAGAGCATGATGAGGATGAGGGCAAGGAGGAGGACTAGGAGGAAGTGGAGCTTAAGAGAAGAGGAGGAGAAGGAGGGAACAGGAGACTAGAGCTTGACTACGAAGCGTAGGACCAGGAGGAGGAGAAGGAGGCCGAGGAGGGGGAGGAGGAGAAAGAGGCATCAGGAGACAGTAACATGACAAGGACGAGAAGGCATAGGAGGAGAAACAGGAGGAGAAGGAGGCAGCAGGAGACAACAGAATGAGGAGGAGGAACACAAGGAGGAGGAAGGCATAGGAGAGAAAAGCATGATGCAGAGGAGGAGAACATCATCGAGGAAGCTGCAGGAGACAACAGCATCACAAAGTGGAGGAGGAGGAAGAGGAGGAGGAGATTGAGGGAGTAGGCTACAACGGCATGGTGATGAGGGGGAGGGGGAGGAGGAGGAGGAGAAGGCAAAGGAGGAGGAGGAGAAGGAGGAGGATAAGGAGGAGGAGAACGGGTTGACGGAGGAGGTAGAGGGGGATCTAAAAGGCGATAAGGCAGAGAAGGAGGACAAGAGGGATATAGGAGACAGGGATGATGATGAGGAGCAGTAGAAGGAGGAGGAAGAGGAGGAGAAAGAGAAGGAGGAGGTAGCATGAGAAAGAACATTATAAGGAAGAGGAGGAAGAGGCAGGAGACACAATTATGATTAGGAGGTGGAGAAGGAGGAGGAGGAGCATGTATCAGGAGACAACAGCATGATCAGGTTGAGGAGGAGGAGGAGGAAAAGACAGCAGATGAAGAGGGGAGGAGGAAGAAGAGGAGGACGGGTCAGGAGACAACAGCAAGAAACAGTTGAGGAGTACGACAAGGAGCAGCAGGCAGCAGGAGAGAACACCAGGACAAGAAGGAGGAAGAGGAATAGGAGGAGGAGAAGGAGGAGGAAAGGAGGAGGAAGAGGAGTAGAATAATGCAGCAGGTGTCCAAAGCACAGCGAGGAAGAATAGGACTCAGAGGAGGACGATGCGGAGGATAAGGAAGTGGAGTAGGAGGAGTAGGAGGAGTAGGAGGCATGAAGAGACAACAGGATGGGGAGGAGGAGGAGGCAGCAGGAGACAACAGCATAAGGGGGAGGAGGAGGAGGAGGAAAAGGAGGAGGAGGAGGAGGAGGCAGGAAAGAACAGCATGCCAAGGAGGGCAAGGAGAAGGAGGAGGAGTAAGAAGAAAGAGGAGGAGGCAGAAGGAGACAACAGAATGACGAGAAGGAAGAGCAGGTGCTGGAGAAGGGAGAGAGGAGGAGGAGGAGGCAATGTAGGATGAGGTGGCAGGACACAACCTTATGTTGAGGAGGAGGAAGAGGATGTGGAGGAGGAGAAGGAGGAGGAGGAAGTGACAGCAGGATACAACAGCATGATGATGATGATGCGGAGGAGGCAGCAGGAGACAACAGCATGAGGAGGAGGAGGAGGAGGAGAGGAGGAGGAGGAAGAGTACAACACAGCAGGGAGAAAACATTATGATGATGAAGGTGAGGAGGAGGCGGCAGGAGACCATAGCATGATGAGGAGGAGGAGGTGGAGTAAGAAGAGGAAGAGGAGGAGGAGGCAGAGGAGGAAGAAGGAGAGAAAAGCATGAAGATTTTCCGAAGGAGGGGGAGTAGAAGGATGAAGTGGGGGTAGAAGGAGTCACGAGCATGACAAAGAGGGAGGAGCAGGTGGCAGAAAGAGGCAATAGCATGTTGAGGGTGAGGAGGAGGATGAGGCAGCAGGAGACAAAATCCTGATGATGAGGAGGATGAGGAGAACAAGGAAGAGGAGGAGAAGGAAGAGGAGGAGGAGGATAATGAGTTGGATAAGGAGGAGGAGGAGTTGAAGGAGGAGGAAGAGGGGGATATAAAAGAGATAGGAGGAGGAGGAGAAGGAGGAGGAGGAGGAGGAGGAGGAGAGGAGGAGGAAAAAGTAGGAGGATGACAAGGCACCAGTAGACAACATTCTGACAAGGAGGAGGAGGAATACAAGGATGAGGAGAGGAGGAACAAATGGTAGCAGGAGAGAGCAGCATGAGGCAGAGGAAGAGAGGAGGAGGAGGCAGCAGGAGATAACAGTATGGGGAGGAGGAAGAGAAGGAGGAGGAGGAGGCAGCAGGAGACAAGAGCATGACGAAGCGGAGGATGAAAAGGAGGAGGCAGGAGACAACAGCATGACGATGAGGAATAGAGAAGAGAGGAGGGGGAGAAGGAGGAACAGGAGGAGGAAGACAAGGAGAAGGAAGAGGAGGAGGAGTAGTAAAAGGAGGAGTAGGAGTAGGCAGAGGAGGACGAGGCAGTAGTAGATAAGAGAAGGATGTGGAGGGGACAGGAGAGACCAGCATGTCGAGGAAGAGGAGGAATAGAAGGGGGACGATAATGAGGAGGAGGCAGTAGGAAACAAGAGCATGACGAGATGGAGGAGGCGGAGGAGGATGAGGAGGAATCAGGAGATAAGTGCATGACGAGAGGGATTAGGAGAAAGATGACTAGGAAGAGAGAGCAAGGAGGGGGAGGATAATGAGACGGAGGAGGAGGAGGATGTGAAGGAGGATGAGGAGAAGAAGGAGAACTATGAGGAAGCAGCAGGAGACAACTCCAGGATGAAGAGAAGAATGAAGAGGAGGAAGAGGAGGAAGAGGAGGAATAAGAAGCAGCAGGACAGAACAGCTGGAGGCGGTGGAGGAGGAGGAGGAGGAGGAGGAGGAGGAAGAAAGAGACCACATATGATGATGATGATGAGCAGGTGGAGGAGGAGAGTTGGCAGCAGGAGGCAGCAGCCGGGAGTTCAAAAGAAGGAAGAGAGAGAGGATGAGGAGGAAGTAATAGTAGAAAAACAGAAGGATGAAGAAGAGGTAGGAGGTAACCGTATGTCAATGCAGAGAAAGAGGAGGAGCAGAAGGAAGAGGAGGAGGAGGAAATGAAGGAGTATAAGGAGGAGAAAGAAGGAAAAGGAAGTATGAGGAGAAGCAGAAGGAAGAGGATGAGGTGGCAGCAGGAGACATGAGCACGAGGAGGAGGAGCAGGAGGGAGGAGGAGAAGGAGGACAAGGAGGAGGAGGAGAGAAAAGGAAGAGGAGGAGGAGGAGGAGAAGAAGATGGAGGAAGAGGAGGAGGAGGAAGATAGAGCAGGAGACAATAGCATGAAGAGAAGGGGAAGGCAGAGGAGGAAGCGTAGGAGGAGGGGGATGCAGCAGGAGACAATAGCACGAGGGAGGAGGAGGAGAGGAGGAGGAGGAAAAGGAAGAGGAGGAGGAGGAGGAGAAGTCAGCATGAGACAACAGCGTAAGATGAGTGAGGAAGAGGAGGAGAAGGAAGGAGCAACAGGAGAAAACGGCATGACAGAGATGAGGAGGCAGAGGAAGGAGCAGGATAGAACAGCCTGATGAGCAGGAGGAGGAGGAGCAGAAAGAGGAGGAAGAAGAGAAAGAAGAAGAAATGGTGAAGGAAAAAAAAATAAGAGGAGTAGTAAGAGGAAGAAGAAGCGAAAGAACAAGAGGAGGGACGGGAGAGATCAGGAGAACTAGTAATAAGATGAGGAAGAAAAGGAAAAAGGGAAGAAGAAGAAGAAGAAGAAGAAGAAGAGGAAGAAGTAGAAGAAAAAGAGGAAGAAGAAGAAGAAGAAGAAGAATGAGAAGAAGGAAAAGAAGAAGAATGAAGAAGAAGAGGAGGAGTAAGAGGAGGAAGATTAGGGGAAGGAAGAATAGGAAGAAGAGTATGAAGAGGAATATATAGCAGGGAGAAAAAAATATGGGAAGAGGAGGAGGAAGAACAGGAAGAAGGAGAGGAGGAAGACTAGGAGGAGGAGGAAGAGTAGGATCAGGAAGAAACAGGAGGAGGAACTAGCTTAACATGAGGAGGAGGAGTTGGAGGGGACTGAAGAAGGGAAGGAGAAAGAGGATGAGGAGGAAGAGGAGAAGCAAAAAGAAAGAGACGGCGGAGGAACAGGAGCTGGAGAAAGAGGAAGAACATGAGGAGGAGGAACAGGAAGAAGGAAGAGAGGAGGAGGGTTTGTCAGAGGAGAAGAGGGAGGCGTAGAAGGAGTGGGAGGAGAATCATAAGAGAACGGTGAGGAAGAAGAGGGAAGAGGATGACGAAGAGAAGGAAGAGGAGGACTAAGCACAGGAAGAGGAGCAGGATGAAGAGGAAGAGCAGGAGGGGGAGTAAAAAGAGGAGGAGTAAAAGCAGGAGGAGGAGGAGGAGGAGGGGAAGAACAAACAGGAGCAAAAAAAGAAGGAGGAGCAGGAGGAAGAAGAATAAGTTTAAGGGGAAGAAGAAGAGGAATAAGAAGAAATGAAGGAGGATGAAGAGCTAGAGGAAGAATAGGAGAAGGAGGAAGAAGACCATGAGGAAGAAGAACAGGAGAAAGAGTAGGGGAAAAACCGGAGGCAGAAGAGGAGGAGGAGGAAAGACGAGGAGGAGGAGGAAGAGGAGGGAAAAGGGGAGGAGGAGGATGGGGAGGAGGAGGAGGAACTGGAGAAAAGGAGGCAGCGCTAGGTGAACAGGAGGAGGAGCAAGGCAAGGGGGATGATATGAAATCGAAGAAGGAGGATTAGCCAGAAAAGGAGGAGGAGAAGGACGAACATAATGAGGAAAATAAGAAAAGGAAGAAAAGCATGACGAGGAGGATGAGGAGGAAGAGCAGAAGAAAGGAGGACTAGGAGGAACGGGAGGATTAAGGAAGAGGCAGAACAAGAAGAGGATGAACGAATTAAATGGAGCAGGAACTTGAGGAACCATAGGAGAAAGCGGGAAAGGAGGAGGAGAAGGAAGAGGAGGAATGACAGGAAGAGGAGGAGAAAGGAAGTAAGGAGGAAGAGGAGGAGGAGGCAACAGAGGAGGGAGAGGGGGAGGAAGAAAAGAAGGAAGCTGAGGAACAGAAGGATGAGGAGGAAGGAAAGGAGGAGGAAGAGCAGGAGGAGGCAGAGGACAAGGAGGAGGAGTAGGAACAGAAACAATATGAAGAAGTGGAGGAGAAGGCATAGGGCAAAACAGGAGGAAGAGGAAGAGAAAACTTTGTCATGCTGTTGTCTCCTGCTGCCTCCTCCTCCTCCTCCTCCTCCTCCTCCTGCTCTTCTCTCCTGCTGCCTCCCCCTCCTCCTCCATATCCTTCTCATCATGCTGTTGTTTCCTCCTGCCTCCTCCGGTTCCTCATTGTCCTCCTCGTCCTAATCCTCCTCCTGCTCTTTTATCTCCTCTTCATCCTCATGCTCCTTGCTCCAGCTGCCTCCTCCTATTTCACCTTTTCCTCATCCTCCTTGTCATGCTGTTGTCATCTGCTGTCCTCCCTCTCCTCTTTCTCCTCCTCCTCCTCCTTCTCGTGCTCTGGTCTCCTGCTGCCTCCTCCTCCTCCTCCTCCTCTTCCAAGTCACACAGTTTTCCTCCGATACCTCTACCTCCTTGTCCTACTCCTCTTCTTCCTCCTCAAATTCCTCCTCATGTTGTTGTCTCCTGCTGCCTCCTCCTCCTTGTCCTCCTCATCGTCCTCCTCTTCCTCCTCCTCCTCCTCATGTTCTTGTGTCTTGCTGCCTCCTTCTCCTTGTCCTATGTGGTCTCCTGATGCCTCCCTCTCCTCTGCTTCCACCTCCTTGTCATGCTCTTGCATTCTGCTTCCTCCTCCTCTTCCTCCTCCTCCTCCCCCTCCTCCTTCTATGTCGTTATGTTGTCTGCTACTGCTCCCTCGTCCTCCTCCTAATCCGCCTCCTCCTCCTCCTTGTCCTCCTTGTCATGCTGTTCTCTCCTGCTTCCTCCTCCTCCTGCCCCTCCTTCTCTTCCTTCTCGTCTTGCTCTTGTCTCTTCCTGCCGCCTGTTCCTCCTCCTCCCCTCTACCTCCTCCTCCTCATGCTGTTATCTCCTGCTGCCTCCTCCTACTCCTCATCATCATCATCATGTGGTTGTCTCCTGCTGCCTCCTCCTTCTCCTCTTCTTCCTCATCACGCAGATTTCTTTTCCTAACTCCTCCTCCTCCTCCGCCTCCCCATGCTCTTGTCTTCTCTTTCTCCTCATCCTCCTCCTGGTCCTCTTTCTCCTCATCATCATACAGTTCTCTCCTGCTGTCTCCTCCTCCTCCTCTTCTTCCTCATCACACAGATTTCTTTTGCTACCTCCTCCTCCTCCTCCTCCTCCTCCTCCTCCTCCTCCTCCTCCTCCTCCTCCTCCTCCTCTTTTTCCCTCTTCCTGCTTCTCCTCATCCTCTCTTATACAGATACCTCCTCCTTCTCCTGCTCCTCCTGCTCCTCATCATCATCATACTGATGGTCTCCGGCTGCCTCCTCTGCCTCCTCTTCATCATGCAGTTTTCTCTTTTGAACTTATTCTCCTCATCCTCATCAACATCACGCTCTTGTCACCTGCTGCCTCCTCCTCATCCTCCTCCTCGTCAAGCTGTTCTCTCTTGCTGCCTCTTCCTCGTCCTACTTCCCCTGCTCTTTCCTCCTACTGCCTTGTCCTCTTCATCATCCTCCTTCTCCACTTCCTCCTCCTCCTGTTGTTGTCTCCTGCTGCCTCCTCCTCCTTGACCTCCTCCTCATCGTCATACTTTTCTCACCTGCTGCCTCCTTTTCACCATCCTGTTGTCTCCAGCTGCTTTCTCCTGCTGCCTCCTCTTCCTACTCCTCTCCTCCTCATCTTCGTCTTCTCTTCCTCCTCATCATGCTCTTGCATCTTGCTGCCTCCTTCTCCTTGTCCTATGTGGTGTCCTGATGCCTCCCTCTCCTCTGCCTCCACCTCCTGGTCATGCTCTTGCATTCTGCTTCCTCCTCCTCTTCATCCTCCTCCGCGATCTATGTGGTTATTTTATCTGCTGCTGCTCCCCCTCCTAATCCTCCTCCTTCTCCTCCTCGTCCTCATTGTCATGCTGTTCTGCCCTACTTCCTCTTCCTCCTGCCTCTCCTCCTCTTCCTCCTTGTCTCTTCCTGCCGCCTCTTCCTCCTCCTCCCCTCTACCTCCTCCTCATCATGCTCTTTTCTACTGCTGCCTTCTCCTCCTCCTCATCGTCACACGGTTGTCTCCTAGTGCCTCCTCCAACTTTTCTTCCACCGCCTCCTCCTCCTCACCATCATCACGCAGTTCTCTACTTTGGCCGCTTCCTCATCATCATCTTCCTCCTCTTCCTCATCATGATGTTCTCTCCTGCTCTCTCCACCGCTCCTCATCCTCTTACTCCTCCTCCCCCTTCATCCTTCTCCTGCTCTTCCTCCTCAGTTTCCTCATCCTCCTCATCATGCTGTTGTCTCTTACTGCTTTCTCCTCCTCTACATCCTCCTCCTCATGCTTTTGTCTTCTCTGCCTCCTCCTACTTGTCATCATCCTCCTTCTTCTTTTCCGCCTCCTCCTCATCATGATGTTGGGCTCCTGAACCTTCTCCTCCTCCTCATGCTGCTGTTCTCTCCAGCTGCTTCCTCCTCCTCCTCCTCCTCCTCCTCCTCCTCCTCCTCCTCCTCCTCCTTCTCCTCCTCGTCATGCTGCTTTCTCCTGCTGCCTCCTGCTCCTCCTCCTTCTCCTTCTTCTCCTCCGCCTCCTCATTATGCTTTTATCTCCTGCTGCTTCCTCCTCCTCTTCTCCTCCTGCGCCTTGTCACACTGTTATCTCCTCTTGCCTCCTTTTCCTCCTCCTTCATTTTCCTCGTCATGTTCCTTCCTCCTGTTGCCTTCTCCCCTTCCTCCTCTTCCACTTCTTCCTCTTCCTCCCTCATCCTCTATTTCCTGTTCTTCCTCCTCCTCCTCCTGCTCCTCATCCTCCTCCTCCTCCTCCCCCTTGTACTCCGCCTTTTCATGTTGTTGTCTCCTGCCTGCCTCCCCCTCCTCCTCCTCTTCCTCCTCATCATGCTCGTCTCTGGCTGCCTCCTTCTCCTTGTCCTATGTGGTCTCCCGATTCCACCCTCTCATCTGCCTCCACCTCCTTGTCATGCTGCTGCAGCCTGCTTCTGCCGCCTCCTCCTCCTCCTCCTCCTCCTCCTCCTCCTCCTTCTCCTCCTCTTTCTATGTGGTTATGTTATCTGTAGCTGCTCCTACCTCCTCCTCCTCTTGCCTCTCCTCTTTCTTCCTCCTCTTCATGCTGTGTTCTCCTTCTGCCTCCTCCTCTTCCTCCTCCTCTTTGTCATGCTTTTTTGTCTTGCTCCTCCTTCTTCTCCTACTCCTCCTTCTTATCCTCATCTTCCTCCCTGTAATGCTTTTGTCTCCTGCTTCTTCCTCTTCCTTTGCCTGCTCTTCCTCGTGGTGCTCTTCTTCCAACTGTCTCCTCTGCCTCTTACTCCTACTCCTCCCAATTCTTCTTATTCTGTTGTCTCCTGGTGCCTTCTCATTCCTCCTCCGACTCCTGCTCTTTCTCCTATTCCTTCTATTCCTCGTCATGTTATTGTCACCTGCTGCCTCCTCCTCAATATCTTCATCATGGCACTGTCTCCTGCTGCCTCCTCCTCCTCCTAAGCGACGTGCTGTTCTTTTCTTATATGTCTTCCTCCTATTCCTCATCTTTCTATTCCTCTTCCTCATACCGTTGTTTCCTGATTTCTCCTCCTCCTCTAGCTCCTCCTCCTCCTTCTCCTCATACTGTTTTCTTCTCCTGCCTTGTTCTCCTCCTCGTTCTCCTCCTCATGCTGTTCTCTCTTGTTGCCTCCTCCTCCTCCTTCTCCTAGCCCTGCTCTTTGCCTCTGCTGCCATCTCCTTTAATCGTCCTCATCCCCCTCTGACTCCTCCTCCTCCTCCTCGCCATGCTGTTATCTCCTGCGGTCTCCCCCTCCCCCTACTCCTCATCATCATGGTGTAGTCTCCTTCTGCCTCCTGCCCTCCTCCACCTCCTCCTTTTCCTCATCCTCCTTGTTGTGCTTTTGTCTGCTGCTGCTTCCTCCTCACATTCCCGCTGCAGCAGTTGGGGTCCAAGTTCCCCACTTAGGACTTGTAACGGCTTGATTTTAGAGACACTGCTCTGTGTGCTGTTGCGCTTCCCTGTTCTGTGACGGGGTCATCAACACCGCCTGCTTGGCCGGGTGCCTTTGACCTTAAGTCTCCTAAGGGAGGGAGTAGTTGGCCTGCAGGCCAGGAACCCTGAGAAAACAGGAGGCAAAAAGATGTTGAGGAGGAAGAGACAACATGAGGAAAGAGGAGACAAGGAGGAGGAGACGAGGAGGAGGAGGAGGAGGAGGAGGAGGCAGAAGGAGACAACGGCATGAGGAGGAGGAGGAAAAGGCAGAAAGAGACAACAACATGAGGAGGAGGAGGAGGAGGAAAATGAGGACGCAGGAGACAACTGTATGAAGATGAGGAATAGAAAACAGAGGAGGAGAAGGAGGAAAATGAGGATGAGGACGAGGAGGAGGATGAGGAAGCAGAGGAGGATAAGGAGGAGGAGAAGGAGGCAGTAGGAAACAAGAGCATGACAAGGAGGAGAAGGCGTAGGAAGGGAAAGAGCGGGAGAAGCAGACAGCAGGAGACAACAGCATGAGATAGAGGAAGAGCAGGAGGAGGAGGCAGCAGGAGGCAACAGCATGGGGAGGAGGAAGAGAATGAGGAGGAGGAGGAGGAGGAGGAAGAATGGAATGAGGAGGAAGCAGTATGAGACAACAGCATGATATGGAGTAGAAGGCGTAGGAGAAGAAAGAAGGGAAGGAGGAGGTAGCAGGATACAACAGCATGAGAAAGAGGAGGAGGAGACGGAAGAGGAGACGGAAGAGGTGACAGCAGGAGACAATAGCATGGCAAGGATGAGGAGCTGGAGGTGGAGGAGGAAGAGCATGAGATGGAGGAGGCAGCATGAGAGAACAACATAGGGAGGAGGAGGACAAGGAGGAAGCAGGAGATAAGAGAAGGATGTGGAGGAGAGAGGAGACACCAGCATGTGGAGGAAGAGGAGGAGGAGAGGGAGGAAGATAAGGAGGTGGAAGCAGCTGGAGAGAATAGCGTGACCCGGAGGAGGAGGAGGAGGAGGAAGCGGAGGAGGAGAAGGACGAGGAGGAGGAGGCTAAAGGAGGCAAAAGCACGGCGAGGAGGAGCAGGAAGAGAGGTAGGCGGAGGAGGCAGCAGGAGGCAACATTTGGATGCGGGGGACAAAGAGGAGGAGGTGGCGGAGGCAGTAGACAAGCACATAACGGGAGGAGGAGGAGGAAAAGGAGGAAAAGGAGGCATCAGGAGATAACAGCATGACAAGAACGAGAAGGCTTAGGGGGAAAAAGAGGAGGAGGAGGCAGCAGGAGTCAACAGCATGAAAAGGAGGAGGATGAGAAGGAGGAGGTAGGAGACAACAGCGTAATGACGAGGAATAGAAAGCAGAGAAGGAGGAGGAAGAGGAGAAGGAGGCAGTATGAGACAACAGCATAAGAAGCAGAAGGCATAGGAGGAGGAAAAAATGGAGGAGGAGGCAGCAGGGTAGAACAGCATGACAAAGAGGAGGAGGAGGAAGAGAAGGAAGAGGTGGCAGCAGGAGACAATAGAATGGGGAGGAGGAGGAGGAGGAGGAGGCAGCAGTAGAGAATAGAGGGTATAGGAGGAGGAGGAAGGAAACAACAACATGATGAGGAAGAGTACAAGGAGGAGGACTAGGAGGAAGTGGAGCTTAAGAGAAGAGGAGGAGAAGGAGGGAACAGGAGACTAGAGCTTGACTACGAAGCGTAGGACCAGGAGGAGGAGAAGGAGGCCGAGGAGGGGGAGGAGGAGAAAGAGGCATCACGAGACAATAACATGACAAGGACAAGAAGGCATAGGAGGAGAAAGAGGAGGAGGAGGGGGCAGCAGGAGACAACAGAATGATGAGGAGGAGCACAAGGAGGAGGAAGGCATAGGAGAGAAAAGCATGATGCAGAGGAGGAGAACGTCATCGAGGAAGCTGCAGGAGACAACAGCATCACAAAGTGGAGGAGGAGGAAGAGGAGGAGGAGATTGAGGGAGTAGGCTACAACGGCATGGTGATGAGGGGGAGGAGGAGGTGGAGAAGGCAGAGGAGGAGGAGGAGAAGGAGGAGGATAAGGAGGAGGAGGACGGGTTGAAGGAGGAGGTAGAGGGGGATCTAAAAGGCGATAAGGGAGAGAAGGAGGACAAGAGGGATATAGGAGATGGATGCTGATGAGGAGCAGTAGAAGGAGGAGGAAGAGGAGGAGAAAGAGGAGGAGGTAGCATGAGAAAAGAACATTATAAGGAAGAGGAGGAAGAGGCAGGAGACACAATTATGATTAGGAGGTGGAGAAGGAGGAGGAGGAGCATGTATCAGGAGACAACAGCATGATCAGGTTGAGGAGGAGGACGAGGAAAAGACAGCGGATGAAGAGGGGGAGGAGGAATAAGAGGAGGACGGGTCAGGAGACAACAGCAAGAAACAGTTGAGGAGTACGACAAGGAGCAGCAGGCAGCAGGAGAGAACACCAGGACAAGAAGGAGGAAGAGGAATAGGAGGAGGAGAAGGAGGAGGAAAGGAGGAGGAAGAGGAGTAGAATAATGCAGCAGGTGTCTAAAGCACAGCGAGGAAGAATAGGACTCAGAGGAGGACGATACGGAGGATAAGGAAGTGGAGTAGGAGGAGTAGGAGGAGTATTAGGCATGAAGAGACAACAGGATGGGGAGGAGGAGGAGGCAGCAGGAGACAACAGCATGATGGGGACGAGTAGGAGGAAAAGGAGGATGAGGAGGAGGCAGAAACGAATACCATGACGAGGAGGACAAGGAGAAGGAGGAGGAAAAGGAAGCAAGAGGAAGAGGCAGGAGGAGACAACAGAATGACAAGAAGGAAGAGGAGGAGGTGTAGGAGGTAGAGGAGGAGGAGGAGGAGGAGGCAATGTAGGATGAGGTGGCAGGACACAACCTTATGTTGAGGAGGAGGAAGAGGATGTGGAGGAGGAGAAGGAGGAGGAGGAAGTGACAGCAGGATACAACAGCATGATGATGTTGATGCAGACCAGGCAGCAGGAGACAGCAGCATGACGAGGAGGAGGAGGAGGAGGAAGCCAAAAGAGACAACAGCATGAGTCAAAGGAGAAGGGGAAGGAGGACAAGGAAGCTGCAGGAGACAAGACGATGAGAAAGTGAAGTGGGAGGAGGGAGAGGAGGAAGAAGCTGCAGGAGAAAACAGGGACAAGGAGAATGAGAAGGAGGAAGAGGATGAGGAGGAATAGGAGTTAAGGGAAGAGGAGGAGGAGGAGGCAACAGGAGACTACAGCTTGACTATGAAGAGTAGGACTAGGAGGAAGACAAGGAGGAGGATAAGGAGGTGGAGTAGGTGGAGAAAGAGGAGGAGGAGGAGTAAGCAGGAGGAGGCAACAGGAGACTACAGCTTGACTATGAAGAGTAGGACTAGGAGGAAGACAAGGAGGAGGAGAAGGAGGTGGAGTAGGTGGAGAAAGAGGAGGAGGAGTAGGCAGCAGGAGTCAACAGCATGATGAGGAGAGGGATGAAAAGGAGGAAGCAGAAGACAACAACTGGGTGACAAGGAATAGAAAACAGGAGGAGGAGAAGAAGGAAGAGGAAAGGGGAAGATGAGGAGGAAGAGGAGGCGGAGTATAAGGTGGAGGCAGTAGGAGACAATAGCATGAGAGAGGAGGAGGAGGAGGAGGAGAAGGAAGAGGTGGCAGCAGGAGACAATAGCATGGGAAGGAGGAGGAGGTGGAGGTGGAAGAGAAAGAGCATGAGATGGAGGAGGCAGCAGGAGACAACCTCATACGGAGGGGGAGGAGTTGGAGGAGGAGGAGGAGGCAGCAGGAGACAACAGCATGATGCTGAGGAGGTGGAGGAGGAGAAGATGGAGGAGAAAAAGTAGGAGGATGAGAAGGCACCAGTAGACAACAGTCTGACAAGGAGGAGGAGGCAGAGAAGGATGAGGAGGAGGAATAAGAGACGGTAGGAGAGAGCAGCATGAGGCAGAGGAAGAGAGGAGGAGGAGGCAGCAGGAGACAACAGTATGGGGAGCAGCAGGAGAATGAGGAGGAGGAGGAGAAGGGGGAAAAGGAGGAGGCATCAGGAGAAAATAGCATGATGAAGCGGAGGATGAAAAGGAGGAGGCAGGAGACAACAGCATGACGATGAGGAATAGAGAAGAGAGGAGGGAGAGAAGGAGGAAGAGGAGAAGGAAGAGGAGGGGAAGGAAGAGGTGGGGGAGGAGTATAAGGAGGAGGAGGAGGCAGTAGGGGACAAAAGCATGATAAGGAGGAGAAGGCATAGGAAGAGAAAAAGGAGGAGAAGGAGGCAGAAGGAGACAACTGCATGATGATGATGAGGAGGAGGAGGAGGAGGAGGAGGAAGCCAAAAGAGACAATAGCATGAGGCAGAGGAGAATGGGAAGGAGGAAGAGGAAGCCGCAGGAGACAACAGGATGACAAAGTAGAAGAAGAGAAGAAGGAGTCGGCATTAGGAGACAACAGCATGAGAAGAACAAGAAGGCGTAGGACGTGAAAAAGGTGGAGGAGGAGGCAGCAGGAAACAACAGCATGGGGAGCAGGATGCGGAGGAGGCTGCAGGAGATCAGAGGAGGATGTAGAAGAGACAGGAGAGACCAGCATGTCGAGGAAGTGGAGGAGGAGGAGGAGAAGAAGGAGGAAGATAAGGAGGAGGAAGTAGCAGGAAACAAGAGTATGACAAGAGGGACGAGGCAGAAAAGGATAAGGAGGAGGCAGGAGATAAAAGCATGACAAGAGGGATGATGACAAAGATGACAAGCAAGAGGGCGAGGAGCGGGAGGGTGACGAGGAGGAGGAGGACGAGGATGAGAACAAGGGTGAGGAGGAGAACATTGAGGAAAGAGCAGGACAGAACACCATGATAGAGAGGAGGAGGAAGAGTATAAGGAGGAGGAGGAGGAAAAGGAGGAGGAGGTAGTAGGAGACAACAGCATGAGAAGGAGGAGAAGGCGTAGGAGGAGGAAGAATCGGAGGAGGAGGCAGCAATGTAGAACAGTATGACAAAGAGGAGAAGGAAGAGGTGGGAGCAGTAGACAATAGCATGGCAAGGAGGAGGAGCTGGAGGTGGAGGAGGAAGAGCATGAGATGGAGGAGGCAGCAGGAAACAACAGTATAGGGAGGAGGAGGAGGAGGAAGAGGAGGAGAGAGCATCAGGAGAGAACAGCATGACAATGTTGACAAGGAGAAGAAAGAGGAGTAGGAGGAGGAAGCAGGACGCAGCAGTATGATGATGATGAGGAGGAGTAATCAGCAGGAGACAACAGCATGAAGATGAGGAGGAGGAGGCAGGTGAAAACAATGGTAGGAAGAGGAGGAGGAGGAGGAGGAGGAGGAGGAGGAGGGGGAGCAGGAGGAGGAGGAGGAGACTGAGACAGAGGAGGAGGAGGAAGAGGCAGGAGACAACAGTATGAAGAGGAAGATGAGGAGTAGGAGAAGGCGACGGAGGAGGAGGAGGCAGGAGAGAACAGCATGAGGAGGAGGAGGAGGAGGAGGACGTGGAAGAGGGAGTAGAGGGGGAGACGGAGGAGGACAAGGTAGCCAGGGACAACAGCATGACAAGGAGAAGGAAGAGGAGGAGGAGGAGGGGGAAGCAACAGGAGTCTACAGGATGAAGGAGGAGGCAACTGGAGGCAGTAGGAGGTAATCGGACGCAACCAGAAGTGGAGGAAGGTGCAAATGGATGCAACAAGAGGCCACAGGAGGAGGAGGAGGAGGAGGAGGAGGAGGAGGAGGAGGAGGAGGAGGAGGAGGAGGAGGCGGCAACAGGAGGGAATCGAGGATACAGGAGGATGTGGAGGAAGAGGAGGAGAAGGGAACAGGAGCCCACTGGAATTCAGGAGGAGGAGGAGGAGGAGGAGCAGTCGACAGAAGGAAACAGGAGGTAAGACAAGGAGTGCAAGGTGGAGAATAAGAAGGAAGCAAAACAAGGAGGAGAAGGAGAGATTAGGGAACAGGAGGAAGAGGCAAGACGAGGCAACAGGAGACAATAGGAGGCAACAAGAGGCAAGAGGAGCAGAAGGACAGAGGAGGCAAGAGAAGGTGGAGGCCAAATGAGGCAAGAGGAGGAGGAGAAGGCAACAGGAGGACCAGGAGGAAACAGGATGCAACAGGAGGAAGGGAAAGGAAGAAGAGGACGAGGAGGTAAATGGAGGCAACAGGAGGAGGAGGATTAGGCAACAGGTGGCAGCAGGAGCAGGAGGTAAAGGAGGAGGAGGCAACAGGATACCACAGGAAGAATAGGAGGCAACAAGAAGGGGAGGAGGAGGAGGAGAAGGAGGAGGCAGTAATAGGGGGAAACAGGAGCAGGAGGCAGCAGGAGGCAGTAGGAAGGGGAGACGAAGAAGGAAAAGGAAGAGCAGGAGGAGGGAAAGGGGGTGTAAAAGGAGAAAGAACCTGAGGAGGAGGAAGAAGAGGAAGAAAGTGAGGAGGAGGGGGAGGAAAGAAAAGGAGGAGAAAGAGGAGGAGGAACAGGAGGAGGAGGAGGAATAGAAGAGGAAGGAGGAATATTTTGAGGACCCGGAAGATAAAGAGGAATAGGAGGAGGAGAATGAACAGCAGGAAGAGGAAGAAGATGGAGAGGAGGAATGGGAGGAAAAGGACGAGGAGATTAAGGAGAAACCGGAGGGAAAGGTGGAGGAGGAAGAGAAGGCATAGGAGGAAGAGGAGGAGCAGGCAGATCATGAAGAAGAGCAGGAGGCACAGGAGGAAGAAGAAGAAAACAGGATGAGGAGGGTGAGAAGAAAGAGGAAGAGGCAGGAAGGAAGAGGAAGAGGAAGAAGAGGAAGAGGATGAGGGGGAAGAGGAAGAAGAGGAAAAAAGGAGAAGAAGGTTGAGAAAAAAGCATTGGAAGAAGAGGAGGAGGAGGAGGAAGAGTTGGAAAATGAGGAGGAAAAGCAACAGGGTGAGGAAGAACAGGAGGAGGAGGAAGAGGAACAGGAAGAACATCGGGAGGAGGAGGCCTAATAGGAGGATGAGGAGTAAGAACAAGAGGAAGAAGGACCAGAGGAGGAAGACCAGAAGGAAGACAAAGAGTTGGTAGCAGTGGAAGAAGAGGAGGAAGAAGTGGAGAAAGAAGAAAATAGAGCAGATTGGGGAGGACCAGGAGGAGGAGGAGGAGGAGGAAAAGCAGGAGAAGGAGGATGCAGAGAAGGATTAGCAGTAAAAGAGGAGGAGGAAAAAGCAGAAGAAGAGGAATATGAAGAGGAGAGGGAAGAGGAGGAGAAGGAAAAGGAGGGACAGGAGGACAAGAAGAAGAGGTAGAGGAGGAGTCGGAGGAAAAGGAGGAGGAGGAGGAGAAAAGAAGAGGAGGAGAAGAAGGAAAAAGGAGATCAGAGGCAGAATAGGAGGTGGAGAAGGAGGAAGATAAAGACGGCGAGCTGGAGGAGGAGGAGGAGGAACAGAAGAACAGGCGGAAGAGTAGTTAGAGGAAAAGCAGGAGGAGGAAGAGAAAGAGAAGGAGGAGAAAAACGAAGAGGACCAAGGAGCATGAAGAGGAGGAGGAGGAGGAAGAAGACAAAGAAGAAGAACTGGAGAACGAACAAAATACATAGGAGTAGTAAGAGACAGAAGACAGAAAGAACAAGAGGAGGGACAGGAAGAGCAGGAGAACGAGTACTAACATGAGGACAAAAAGGAGGAAGGGGGGAGAACACGAAGAACAGGGGGAGTTCTTCAAGAAGAAGAAGAGGATGAGGAGGATAGGATAGAGGAAGAGGAGAAAGATTGGGGGAGGAAGACAAGGAGGAGGAAGAATAGGAGGAAGGAGAGGAGGAAGACGAGGAGGAAGCAGAGGAGGAGGGGGAGAAAGACGAGAAGGAGGAGGAAAAAGGGGAGGAGGAGGATGGGGAGGAGGAGGAGGAACTGGAGGAAAAGGAGGCAGCGCTAGGTGAACAGGAGGAGGAGCAAGGCAAGGGGGATGATATGAAATCGAAGAAGGAGGATTAACCAGAAAAGGAGGAGGAGAAGGACGAACATAATGAGGAAAATAAGAAAAGGAAGAAAAGCATGACGAGGAGGATGAGGAGGAAGAGCAGAAGAAAGGAGGACTAGGAGGAACGGGAGGATTAAGGAAGAGGCAGAACAAGAAGAGGATGAAGAAATTAAAAGGAGCAGGAACTTGAGGAACCATTGGAGAAAGAGGGAAAGGAGGAGGAGAAGGAAGAGGAGGAATGACAGGAAGAGGAGAAGAAAGGAAGTAAGGAGGAAGAGGAGGAGGAGGCAACAGAGGAGGGAGAGGGGGAGGATGAAGAAAAGAAGGAACAGGAAGAACGGGAGGAAAAGGAGGAGCAGGAAGAACAGAAAGGGCAGGCAGAAGAAAAGGAATAAGACTAAGATCAGGGAGAGATGGAGGAGGAGGAACAGAAGGAAGAGGAAGAAAAGAAGGAAGCTGAGGAACAGAAGGATGAGGAGGAAGGAAAGGAGGAGGAAGAGCAGGAGGAGGTAGAGGACAAGGAGGAGGAGGAACAACAGAAATCCTCCTTGTCATGCTGTTGTCTCCTGCTGCCTTCTCTTCCTCCTCCTCCACCTCTTCCACAAACTGCTCCCCATCTTGCTGTTTTGTCCTGCTCCATACTCCTCCTCCTCCTCCTCATTGTCCTCGTTCTATTCCTCCTCCTTTTCTTCCTACACCTCATCATGCTTTTGCCCCCTCTTGCCTCCGCCTCTTCCTCCTCCTCTTCCTCGCCATGATGTTCTCTCCTGCTGCCTCCTCTTCCTCTTCCTCTTCCTCCTTCTCCTCATCATCATGCTCTTGTCTCTTAATGACTGCTCCTCCTCTTCCTCCTCCTCCTTGCCATGGTGTTGTCCCCTGCTGCCTTCACCTCCTCCTCCTCCTCCTCTACCTCCACATCCTCCTTGTCATGCTGATGTTTCCTGCTGCCAGCCTCCTCCTTCTCTTCCACCACCCCCTCCTCATAACGTTGTTGTCCCCTGCTCCCTTCTCCTCCTCCTCCTCCTCCTCCTTCTCTTCCTCCTCCTCCTCATGATGTTCTCTCTTGCTGCCTCCTCCTCCTCTTCTTCCTCCTACTCCTCGTCATGCAGTTTTCTATTTCGGCCTCATCATCATCTTCCTCCTCTTCCTTGTCAGGATCTTGTCTCCTGCTGTCTCCTCCTTCCTCCTCCTCCTCCTCCTCCTGTTCTTTCGTACAGCCTCCACCTCCTCCATGTCATGCTCCTCTCTACTCCCGCCTCCTCCTCCTCCTCCTCCTCTTCCTCATGCTGTTGCCTTCTCTTCCTCCTCATCCTCCTCCGGGTCCTCTTCCTCATCATCATCACGCAGTTGTCTCCCGCTGCCTCCTCCTCCTCTTCCTCATCACACAGTTTTCCTCTGCTAACTCCACCTCCTCGTCCTACTCCCCCTCTTCCTCCTCCAGTACCTCTTCCTCCTCATCCTGTTTTCTCCTGCTGCCTCCTCCTCTTCATCATGCAGTTTTCTCTTTGGCCTCTTTATTCTTACCCTCCTCCTCATCACGCCTTTCTCTCCTTCTGCCTCCTCCGCATCATGCTGTTTTCTCCTTCTACCTTCTCCACCTCCTCATGCTGCTCTTCTCTCTGGCTGCTTCCTCCTCCTTCTCCTTCTCCTCCTCCTCCTCATTATGCTTTTGTCTCCTGCTCCTTCCTCCTCCTCTTCTCCTCCTGCGCCTTCTCACAGTGTTGTCTCCTGTTGCTTCCTTTTGCTCCTCTTCTTATTTCACATCATGACACTTTCTCCTCCTTCCTCCTCCTCCTCCTCCTCCCTCTCTTCCTTTGTCCTCCTCTTCCTTCTCTGTTCTCCTACTGCCTCCTCCTCCTCCTCCTCTTTGTCATGCTTTTGTGTCTTGCTCTCTTCTCCTCCTCTTCCTCCTCTTCCTCCTCCTCCTTATCCTCCTCCTCCGACCTCTAATGCTTTTGTCTCCTGCTTCTTCCTCTTGGCATTCTCCTCTGCTTCCTTTGCCTCCTTTTCCTCATCATGCTCTTTTTCCAACAGTCTCCTCTGCCTCTTCCTCCTCCTCCTCCTCCTCATTCTTGTCATGCTGTTCTCTCCTGGTGCCTTCTCAATACTCCTCCTCCACCTCCTTTTCTTCATCCTCCTCGTCATGCTCTTGTCATCTGCTGTCTCGTCCTCCTCCTTCTCCTCTTCCTCTTCCTCCTCCTCCTCCTCCTTGTACTCCTCCTCCTTGTACTCCTCCTCCTCTTCTTCCTCCTCCTCTTCTTCCTCCTCTTCCTCCTCATGTTCTTGTCTTCTGCTTCCTCCTCCTCCTTGCCTTGCTGTTTGCTGCTGCGGCCTTCTCCTTTTAATCCTCCTCCTCCTGCTCCACCACCTCCTTCTCCTTGTCATGCTGTTGACTCCTGCTGTCGAGTCCTCCTCCTCCTCCACTTCCTCTTCATGTTTTTGTCTTCACTACATCATCCTCTTCTTCCTTGTCCTCCACCTCCTTCTCCTAGTCCTCCTCTTCCTCCATCTCCTACTCTCCTCTCCTGCTGCTTCTGCCTTCCTCCTCCTCGCATTTCTGTTGCCTCCTGCTGCCTTATCCTCCTCATCATCATCCAGTTGCCTCCTGCTCCCTCCTCCTCCTCCTCCTCCTCTGAACCATCATGGTGTAGTCTTCTTCTGCCTCCTGCCCTCCTCCTCCACCTTGTCCTCGTCCTCCTTTACATGCTTTCATCTGCTGCTGCTTCCTCCTCCTGTTGTCCTCCTCCTCCTTGTCACGCTCTTCCCTCCTGCTACTGCCTTTTCCTTCTCCTCTTTTTCCTTGTCATGCTTCTTTCTCCTGCTGCCTCCTCCTCCCCTCCTCTTCCTCTTTCACCACCTCCTCATCAGGCTTTAATATTGCTGCCTCCTCCTTCTCCTCCTCCTTGTCATGCTGTTGTTGCCTGCTGCCTCCTCCTCCTTCTTACACTGTTCTCTCCTCCTCCTTGTTCCTCCTACTCCTCCTCCTCCTCCTTATCATGCTGTTGTCTCCTTCTGCCTTCTCGTACTCCTTCTCCTTCCCTTCCTCCTCCTCCTCATGCTCCTTCTCCTCCTCGACATTCTCCTCCTCATCATCATCTGTTTTCTCTTGATACCTTCTCCTCATCCTTAGCATGCTGTTCTCTTCTTCTGCCTCTTCTTCCTCGTCATATTCCTCCTCTTCCTCGTCATAATCTTGACTCCGTCTGTCTTCCCCTGCTCCCCCTCCTCCTCATCCTCCTCCTCATCATCATGCTCTTCTCTTCTTCGGCTTCTTCTGCATCCTCATTTTTCTCCTCCCCCTAGTCATAATGTTGTCTCTGGCTGTCTTCCCCTCCTCCTCCTCCTCGGCCTTCAGGTGTCCCCTGCTGTATCCTCCTCCTCCTCTTCTTTCTCGTCACACAGTTTTCTTCTGCTTCCTCCTCCGGGTCCTCCTCCTCTTCGTACTCCTCTGCTTCCTCTTCCTCCTCCTCCTTATCTAATTTTCTCCTGCTGCCTCCTTGTCCTCCTGCCCTTCCTCCTCCTCTTCATCATAATGGCGACTCCGGCTGTCTTCCCCTCCTCCTCCTCCTCCTCCTCCTCCTCCTCCTCCTCCTCCTCCTCCTCTTTGTCACGCTGTTCTCTGCTTCGGCTCTTCCGCATGCTCATTTTCCTCCTCCTCCTGGTCAGAATGTTGTCTCTGGCTGTCTTCTCCACCTCCTCCTCCTCCTCCTCCTCCTCCTCATGCTCTCGTGTCTTGCTGCCTCCTTCTTCTTGTCCTATTTGGTCTCCTGATGCCTCCCTCTCCTCTGCCTCCAACTCCTTGTCATGCTGTTGCATTCTGCTTCCTCCTCCTCTTCCTCCTCCTCCTCCTTCTCCTTCTACCTGGTTATGTTATCTGTTGCGGCTCCTCCTAATCCTCCTCCTTCTCCTCCTTCTCCTCCTTCTCATGCTGTTCTGCCCTACTTCCTCTTCCTCCTGCCTCTCCTCCTCTTCCTCCTCGTCATGCTCTTGTCTCTTCCTGCCTCCTCTTCCTCCTCCTCCCCTCTACCTCCTCCTCTTCATGTTGTTATCTCCTGCTGCCTCCTCCTCCTCCTAAGCGACGTGCTGTTCTCTTCTTATACCTCTTCCTACTATTCCTCATCTTTCTATTCCTCTTCCTCATACCGTTGTTTCCTGATATCTCCTCTTCCTCTAGCACCTCCTCCTCCTTCTCCTCATACTGTTTTCTTCTCCTGCCTTGTTCTCCTCCTCGTCCTCCTCCTCATGCCGTTCTCTCTTGTTGCCTCCTCCTTCTCCTTCTCCTAGCCCTGCTCTTTGCTCCTGCTGCCATCTCACTTAATTGTCCTCATCCTCCTCTGCCGCCTCCTCCTCTACCTCCTCCTCCTCCACATCATCCTGTTTACTCCTGCTGTCCTTCTCCACCTCTTCCTCTTCACGATTTTGTCTACTCTACGTCCTCCTCTTTTTACTTCTCCTCCTCCTCCTCCTCCTTTTCATACTCTGTTCTTCTGCTGTTTCTGCCACCTCCTCCAACTCCTCCTCGCCATGCTCTTTTCTTCTTCTGCCCCCTCCTCCTCCTCCTCCTCATGCAGTTGTCTCCTGCTGCCTCCTCAATTTTCTCCTCTTCCTCATCATGATGCTTTCTTCCCCTCTATCCCAAACCTCCTCCTCCTTCTCCTCCTCCTCGCCATGCTATTGTTTCCTCCTGTCTCCTCATCATCATCATGGTGTAGTCTCCTTCTGCCTCCTGCCCTCCTCCTCCTCCTTTTCCTCATCCTCCTTGTTGTGCTTTTGTCTGCTGCTGCTTCCTCCTCACTTTCCCGCTGCAGCCGTTGGGGTCCAAGTTCCCCACTTAGGACTTGTAACGGCTTGATTTTAGAGACACTGCTCTGTGTGCTGTTGCGCTTCCCTGTTCTGTGACGGGGTCATCAACACCGCCTGCTTGGCCGGGTGCCTGGGACCTTAAGTCTGCTAAGGGAGGGAGTAATTGGCCTGCAGGCCAGGAACCCTGAGAAAACAGGAGGCAAAAAGATGTTGAGGAGGAAGAGACAACATGAGGAAAGAGGAGACAACAGGAGGAGAAGGAGGAGGAGGAGGCAGAAGGAACAACAGCATGAGGAGGAGGAGGAGGAGGAAAAGGCAGAAAGAGACAACAACATGACAAGGAGAAGGAAAAGGAGGAGGCAGGAGACCAAAGTATGAAGATGAGGAATAGAAGACAGAGGAGGTGGAGAAGGAGGAAAATGAGGAGGAGGAGGACGAGGATGAGGAAGCAGAGGAGGAGAAGGAGGAGGAGAAGGAGGCAGTAGGAAACAAGAGCATGACAAGGAGGAGAAGGTGTAGGAGGAGGAAGAAGGGGAGGAGGACACAGCAGGATACAAAAGCATGACAAGGAGGGGAAGGAAGAGGTGGCAGCAGGGGACAATAGCATGGCAAGGAGGAGGAGGAGGAGGAGGAGGCAGAAGGAGACAACAGCATAACGAGGCAGAGGTTGAAAAGGAAGGAGACCACAGCATAATGGTGATAATGATGATGAGGAGGAGGAGGAGGAGGAGGACGAGGAAGGCAAAAGAGACAACAGCATGAGGCAGAGGAGAAGGGGAAGGAGGACAAGGGAGCCGCAGGAGAAAACAGGATGTCAAAGTGGAGGTGGAGGAGGGGGAAGAGGAGGAGGAGGAAGCTGCAGTGGACAAGAGAATGAGGAGGAGGAGGAAGGAGACAACATCATGATCAGGAAGAGAAGGAGGAAGAGGACGAGGAGGAAGAGGAGATAAGGGAAGAGGAGGAGGAGGAGGCCGCAGGAGTCAACAGCATGAGGAGGACGAGGATGAAAAGCAGGAGGCAGGAGACACCACCATGGTGACAGGTCTAGAAAATAGAGGAGGAGGAGAAGAAGGCAGAGGAAGGGGAAGACGAGAGGGAGAAAGAGGAGGAGGAGGAGTATGAGGAGGAGGAGGTGGAGAAGGAAGCATTAAGAGACAATAGCATGACAGAGGAGGAGGAGGAGGAGGCAGCAGGAGGTCAGAGAAGGTTATGGAGGAGAGAGGAGGCACCAGTTTGTTGAGGAAGTGGAGGAGGGGGAGGAGGATGCAGGAGGCAAAAGCGTGGGGAGGAGGAGCAGGAGGAGAAGTAGGATGGGGAGGCAGCAGGAGACAACAGCATGACTAGTTGGATGAGGGGGAGGAAGAGGAGGAAAGAGGCAGCAATAGAGAACCACATGATGGGGAGGAGGAGGACGAGAAGGAGGTAGTATGAGACAACTGCATGACGAGGAGGAGGAGGAGGAAGAGGAGGAGTAAGAGACAGCAGGAGACAATAGCGTGAAGAGAAAGAGAAGGCAGAGGAGGAGGAGGAAGAGGAGGAGGAGGAGGGGGATGCAGCAGGAGACAACAGGATGATGAGCAGGAGGAGGAGAAGGAGGAGGGGAAAGAGGAAGAGGTGGGAGCAGGGTAGAACAGCATGAGGAGGAGCAGGAGGAGTAAAAGTAGGAACAGGCAGGAAGAGACAGCAGCATGAGCAATAGGAGGATGAGGAAGAGGAAGAGGGGGAGGAGAAGGAGGAGTAAATGGGTGTAAAAGACGATGTGGAGAAGGAGGCAACAGGAGACTCTTGCTTGACGAGGAAGAGAAGGACTGTAAGGAGGAGGAGGAGGAGGGTAAGGAGGCGGAGGATGAGGAGAAGGAGGCATCAGGAGACAACAGCATGACAAGGAGGAGAAGGCGTAGGAAGAGAAAGAGGAGGAGAAGCAGACAGCAGGAGACAACAGCACGAGATAGAGGAAGAGCAGGAGGAGGAGGCAGCAGGAGGCAACAGCATGGGGAGGAGGAAGAGAATGAGGAGGAGGAGGAGGAAGAAGGGAAGGAGGAGGAGGCAGTATGAGACAACAGCATGATATGGAGTAGAAGGCGTAGGAGGAGGAAGAAGGGAAGGAGGAGGTAGCAGGATACAACAGCATGAGAGAGAGGAGGAGGAGACGGAAGAGGTGACAGCAGGAGACAATAGCATGGCAAGGATGAGGAGCTGGAGGTGGCGGAGGAAGAGCATGAGATGGAGGAGGCAGCATGAGAGAACAGCATAGGGGGGGAGGAGGACGAGGAGGAAGCAGGAGATAAGAGAAGGATGTGGAGGAGAGAGGAGACACCAGCATGTGGAGGAAGAGGAGGAGGAGAGGGAGGAAGATAAGGAGGTGGAGGCAGCTGGAGAGAATAGCGTGACCCAGAGGAGGAGGAGGAGGAGGAAGCGGAGGAGGAGAAGGACGAGGAGGAGGAGGCTAAAGGAGGCAAAAGCACGGCGAGGAGGAGCAGGAAGAGGTAGGCTTGAGGAGGCAGCAGGATCAACAGCATGACTATTTGGATGCGGGGGACAAAGAGGAGGAGGTGGCGGAGGCAGTAGACAAGCACATAACGGGGCGGAGGAGGAGGAGGAGGAGGAGGAAGAGACAGGAGAAAATAGCATGAAGTGAAGAAGAAGGCAGAGGAGGAAGAGGAGGAGGAGGAGGAAGAGGGGGAGGCAGCAGTATACAACAGCATGACAAGGAGGAGAAGGAACAGGTGGCAGCAGGATACAACAGCATAGGGGGGAGGAGGAGGAGGAGGAGGAGGAGGAGGAGGAGGAGGAGGAGGAGGAGGAGACAACAGCATGACCAGGAGGAGGAGCGGGAGGAGGGGGAGGTTAAGGAAGTGGAGGAGCATGACACAGTTGAGGATGCAGGAGCCAAAAGCACGGCGAGGAGGAGCAGGAGAAGGAGGATGAGGAGACAGCAGGAGAGAAGAGCATGACTAGGAGGATGAGGGGGATGAAGAGGAGGAGGAGGAGGCAGCAGTAGAGAATGACATGATGGAGAGGAGGAGGCAAAGGTAGTATGAGATAACATCATGACAAGGAGGAGAAGGAGGAGGAGGAGGACAAGACAGCAGGAGACTGTCGCGTGAAGAGAAAGAGAAGGCAGAGGAGAGGGAGAAACAGTAGGAGGATGGGGAGGCCGCAGGAGAGAACACAATGTGAATGATGCGGGTGAGGAGGAGGAAGCCATAGGAGACAACACCATGAGGGAGAGGAGAAGGAGAAGGCGGACAACGAAGCCACAGGAGACAACAGCATGATGAGGATGAGGGCAAGGAAGAGGAGGAAGAGGAGGAGGAGTAGGAGAAGGAGTAGAATGAGGACGAGGAGGAGGGAAAGCATGACAAGAAGGTGAAGATGGTGAGAAGGAAAAGATGGACGAGACAAAGAAAGGGGAGGAGGAGTTGGGGGCTGCAGGAGACAACAGCATGAGGAGGGGGAGGAGAAGGAGGAGGAAGCCGTAGAGAGAACAGCATGATGCAGATGAGAAGTAGAAGGTGGTCGAGGAAGCTGCAGGAGAAAACAGAATCACAAAATGGAGAAGGAGGAGGGAGAGGGAGAGGAAGAGGAAGAGGAGGAGGAGGAAAACGACGCATCAGGAGACAGCAGCATGACAGGAACGAGAAGGCTTAGGAGGATAAAGAGGAGGAGGAGGCAGCAGGAGACAACAGCATGAGAAGGAGGAGGATGAAAAGGAGGAGGTAGGAGACAACAGCATAATGACGAGGAATAGAAAACAGAAGGAGGAAGAGGAGGCGGATGAGGAGGAGGAGGAAGAGGAGGAGGGGGAGAATAAGGACAAGGAGAAGGAGAGAGTACACGAGAACAGCATGAGAAGGAGAAGCCGTACGAGGAGGAAAAAATGGAGGAGGAGGCAGCAGGGTACAACAGCATGACAAAGAGGAGGAGGAAGGGAAGGAAGAGGTGGCATGGCAGCAGGAGACAATAGCATGGCAAGGAGGGAGGAACAGGAGGTGAAGGAGGAAGAGCATGAGATGGAGGAGGCAGCACGTGACAACAGAATAGGCAGGAGGAGGAGGAGGAGGAGGAGGAGGAGGCAGCAGTAGAGAATAGAGGGATGAGGAGGAGGAAGGAGACAACAACATGATGAGGAAGAGCACAAGGAGGAGGACTAGGAGGAAGTGGAACTTAAGAGAAGAGGAGGAGAAGGAGGGAACAGGAGACTAGCTTGACTACGAAGCATAGGACCAGGAGGAGGAGAAGGAGGAGGAGGAGAAGGAGGCCGAGGAGGGGGAGGAGGAGAAAGAGGCATCAGGAGACAATAACGTGACAAGGACGGGAAGGCATAGGAGGAGAAAGAGGAGGAGGAGGAGGCAGCAGGAGACAACAGAATGATGAGGAGGAGCACAAGGAGGAGGAAGGCATAGGAGAGAAAAGCATGATGCAGAGGAGGAGAACGTCATCGAGGAAGCTGCAGGAGACAACAGCATCACAAAGTGGAGGAGGAGGAAGAGGAGGAGGAGATTGAGGGAGTAGGCTACAACGGCATGATGATGAGGGGGAGGAGGAGGAGGAGAAGACAAAGGAGGAGAGGATAAGGAGGAGTAGGAGTCAAATAAGGAGGAATAGGGGGATATAAAAGGAGACAAGGCAGAGAAGGAGGACAAGAGGCATACAGGAGACAGGGATGATGATGATGAGCAGTAGAAGGAGGAGGAAGAGGATGAGAAGTAGAAGGAGGAGGTAGCATGAGAAAAGAACATTATAAGGAAGAGGAGGAAGAGGCAGGAGACACAATTATGATTAGGAGGTGGAGAAGGAGGAGGAGGAGCATGTATCAGGAGACAACAGCATGATCAGGTTGAGGAGGAGGACGAGGAAAAGACAGCGGATGAAGAGGGGGAGGAAGAAGAAGAGGAGGATGGGTCAGGAGACAACAGCAAGAAACAGTTGAGGAGTATGACAAGGAGCAGCAGGCAGCAGGAGAGAACACCAGGACAAGAAGGAGGAAGAGGGAATAGGAGGAGGAGAAGGAGGAGGAAAGGAGGAGGAAGAGGAGTAGAATAATGCAGCAGGTGTCTAGAGCACAGCGAGGAAGAATTAGGACTCAGAGGAGGACGTTGCGGAGGATAAGGAAGTGGAGTAGGAGGAGTAGGAGGAGTATTAGGCATGAAGAGACAACAGGATGGGGAGGAGGAGGAGGCAGCAGGAGACAACAGCATGAGGGGGAGGAGGAGGAGGAAAAGGAGGAGGAGGAGGAGGCAGAAAAGAACAGCATGCCAAGGACGACAAGGAGAAGGAGGAGGAGTAGGAAGAAAGAGAAGGAGGCAGGAGAAGACAACAGAATGACGAGAAGGAAGAGGAGGTGCTGGAGAAGGGAGAGAGGAGGAGGAGGAGGCAATGTAGGATGAGGTGGCAGGACACAACCTTATGTTGAGGAGGAGGAAGAGGATGTGGAGGAGGAGAAGGAGGAGGAGGAAGTGACAGCAGGATACAACAGCATGATGATGATGATGTGGAGGAGGCAGCAGAGACAACAGCATGATGATGATGATGATGATGATGATGAAGAGGAGGAGGAGGAGGAGAAAGAGAAGGAGGAGGTAGCAGGCAAAAACAGCATTATGAGGAAGAGGAGGAAGAGGCAGGATAGAAAAGCATGAGGAGGCAGAGGAGGAGGAGGCAGGGAAGGAGGATGAGGAGGAGGAGGGGGAGGAGGAGGGAGAGGAGAAGGAGGACGAGGATGAGGAAGGAGGACACAGCAGTATGACAAGTAAGAGCAGTGGGCAGCAGGAGACAACAGCATGAGGAGGAGGAGGCAGAGGAAGACGAGAAGGAGGAGGAGGAAAAGTAGGAGGATGACAAGGCACCAGTAGACAACAGTCTGACAAGGAGGAGGAGGAATACAAGGATGAGGAGAGGAGGAATAAAAGGTAGCAGGAGAGAGCAGCATGAGGCAGAGGAGGAGGCAGCAGGAGACAACAGTATGGGGGGGAGGAGGAGGAGAATGAGGAGGAGGAGGAGAAGGAGGAAAAGGAGGAGGCATCAGGAGACAAGAGCATGATGAAGCGGAGGATGAAAAGGAGGAGGCAGGAGACAACAGCATGACGATGAGGAATAGAGAAGAGAGGAGGGGGAGAAGGAGGAACAGGAGGAGGAAGACAAGGAGAAGGAAGAGGAGGAGGAGGAGTAAAAGGAGGAGTAGGAGTAGGCAGAGGAGGACGAGGCAGTAGTAGATAAGAGAAGGATGTGGAGGGGACAGGAGAGACCAGCATGTCGAGGAAGAGGAGGAGTAGAAGGGGGACGATAATGAGGAGGAGGCAGTAGGAAACAAGAGCATGACGAGATGGAGGAGGCGGAGGAGGATGAGGAGGAATCAGGAGATAAGTGCATGATGAGAGGGATTAGGAGAAAGATGACTAGGAAGAGAGCAAGAAGGGGGAGGATGACGAGACAGAGGAGGATGAGGATGTGAAGGAGGATGAGGAGAAGAAGGAGAACTATGAGGAAGCAGCAGGAGACAGCTCCAGGGTGAAGAGAAGAATGAAGACTAGGAAGAGGAGGAGGAGGAATAAGAAGCAGCAGGACAGAACAGCTGGAGGCGGAGGAGGAGGAGGAGGAGGAGGAAGAATGAGACCACACATGAGAAGGAGGAGGAGGAGGAGGAGGAGGAGGAGGTGGAGGAGTAGTTGGCCACAGGAGTTAGCAGCCGGGGGTTCAAAAGAAGGAAGAGAGAGAGGATGAGGAGGAGGTAATAGTAGAAAACAGAAGGATGAAGAAGAGGTAGGAGGTAACGGTATGTCAATGCAGAGAAAGAGGAGGAGGAGCAGAAGGTAGAGGAGGAGGGGGAAATGAAGGAGCATAAGGAGGAGAAAGAAGAGAAGGAAAGGGAAGTATGAGGAGAAGGAGAAGGAAGAGAATGAGGTGGCAGCAGAAGACATGAGCACGAGGAGGAGGAGCAGGAGGAGGAGGAGAAGGAGGACAAGGAGGAGGAGGAGGAGGAAAAGGAAGAGGAGGAGGAGGAGAAGAAGATGGAGGAAGAGGAGGAGGAGGAAGAGAGAGCAGGAGACAATAGCATGAAGAGAAAGGGAAGGCAGAGGACGAGGAGGAAGAGAATGAGGAGGGGGATGCAGCAGGAGACAACAGCATGATGAGCAGGAGGAGGAGGAGGAGGAAAAGGAGGTCGTTGTGGAGGTGGAGGAGGACTCCAGGGAGGATGCACTAGCCAAAAGCATGGTGGGGAGCAGCAAGACATAACATGACTAGGTGGATGAAAGGGATGAATAGGATGAGAAGGAGGCAGCAGTAGAGAAACGCATGATGAGGAGGAGGAGGAGGAAGAAGTATGAGACAACAGCATGAGGAGGAGGAAGAGGAGGATGAGGACGAGGAGGAGGAGAAGGAGGAGGAAGAGACAGCAGGAGGAAATAGCGTGAAGAGAAGGGGAAGGCAGAGGACGAGGAGGAAGAGAAGGAGGAGGGGGATGCAGCAGGAGGCAACAGCAGGAGGAGGAGGAGGAGAAGTCAGCATGAGACAACAGCATAAGATGGGTGAGGAAGAAGAGGAGAAGGAAGGGGCAACAGGAGAAAACAGCATGACAGAGATGAGGAGGCGGAGGAAGGAGCAGGATAGAACCGCCTGATGAGCAGGAGGAGGAGGAGCAGAAAGAGGAGGAAGAAGAGAAGAAAGAAGAAATGGTGAAGGAAAAAAAAAAATAAGAGGAGTAGTAAGAGGAAGAAGAAGCGAAAGAACAAGAGGAGGGACGGGAAGATCAGGAGAACTAGTAATAAGATGAGGAAGAAAAGGAGGAAGGAGAGAGAACAGGAAGTAGAAGAAGAAGAGGAGGAGTAAGAGGAGGAAGATTAGGGGAAGGAAGAATAGGAAGAAGAGTATGAAGAGGAATATATAGCAGGGAGAAAAACGGGATGGGGATGAAGAGGAGGAAGAACAGGAAGAAGGAGAGGAGGAAGACGAGGAGGAGGAGGAAGAGTAGGATCAGGAAGAAACAGGAGGAGGAACTAGCTTAACATGAGGAGGAGGAGCTGGAGGGGACTGAAGAAGGGAAGGAGAAAGAGGACGAGGAGGAAGAGGAGAAGCAAAAAGAAAGAGACGGCGGAGGAACAGGAGCTGGAGAAAGAGGAAGAACATGAGGAGGAGGAACAGGAAGAAGGAAGAGAGGAGGAGGGATTGTCAGAGGAGAAGAGGGAGGCGTAGAAGGAGTGGGAGGAGAATCATAAGGAAGAGAACGGTGAGGAAGAAGAGGGAGGAGGATGAAGAAGAGAAGGAGCAGGAGGACTAAGCACAGGAAGAGGAGCAGGATGAAGAGGAAGAGCAGGAGGAGGGGGAGTAAAAAGAGGAGGAGTAAAAGCAGGAGGAGGAGGAGGAGGGGAAGAACAAACAGGAGCAAAAAAAGAAGGAGGAGCAGGAGGAGGAAGAAGAAGAAGATTGGGGGAAGAAGAAGAGGAAGAAGAAGAAATGAAGGAGGATGAAGAGCTAGAGGAAGAATAGAAGGAGGAAGAAGACCATGAGGAAGAAGAACAGGAGAAGGGGGAGGGGAAAAACCGGAGGCAGAAGAGGAGGAGGAGGAAAGACGAGGAGGAAGCAGAGGAGGAGGGGGAGAAAGACGAGAAGGAGGAGGAAAAAGGGGAGGAGGAGGATGGGGAGGAGGAGGAGGAACTGGAGGAAAAGGAGGCAGCGCTAGGTGAACAGGAGGAGGAGCAAGGCAAGGGGGGTGATATGAAACCGAAGAAGGAGGATTAACCAGAAAAGGAGGAGGAGAAGGACGAACATAATGAGGAAAATAAGAAAAGGAAGAAAAGCATGACAAGGAGGATGAGGAGGAAGAGCAGAAGAAAGGAGGACTAGGAGGAACGGGAGGATTAAGGAAGAAGCAGAACAAGAAGAGGATGAATGAATTAAAAGGAGCAGGAACTTGAGGAACCATTGGAGAAAGAGGGAAAGGAGGAGGAGAAGGAAGAGGAGGAATGACAGGAAGAGGAGGAGAAAGGAAGTAAGGAGGAAGAGGAGGAGGAGGCAACAGAGGAGGGAGAGGGGGAGGATGAAGAAAAAAAGGAACAGGAAGAATGGGAGGAAAAGGAGGAGCAGGAAGAACAGAAAGGGCAGGCAGAAGAAAAGGAATAAGACTAAGAGCAGGGAGAGATGGAGGAGAAGGAACAGAATGAAGAGGAAGAAAAGAAGGAAGCTGAGGAACAGAAGGATGAGGAGGAAGGAAAGGAGGAGGAAGAGCAGGAGGAGGTAGAGGACAAGGAGGAGGAGTAGGAACAGAAACAATATGAAGAAGTGGAGGAGAAGGCATACGGCAAAACAGGAGGAAGAGGAAGAGAAAACTATCGCTTTTCATCTTTCTCCTCACCCTTGTCATGCTGTTCTCTCCTACTGCCTACTCCTCCTCCTCCTCCTCCTCCTCCTCATGCTATTGTTCCCTGCTGCCTACTCCTTATCATCAGGCTATCTTGTGCTGCCGCCTCCTCCTCCTCCTCCTCCTGCTCTTCTCTCCTGCTGCCTCCCCCTCCTCCTCCATATCCTTCTCATCATGCTGTTGTTTCCTCCTGCCTCCTCCGGTTCCTCATTGTCCTCCTCGTCCTAATCCTCCTCCTGCTCTTTTATCTCCTCTTCATCCTCATGCTCCTTGCTCCAGCTGCCTCCTCCTCTTTCACCTTTTCCTCATCCTCCTTGTCATGCTGTTGTCATCTGCTGTCCTCCCTCTCCTCTTTCTCCTCCTCCTCCTCCTTCTCGTGCTCTGGTCTCCTGCTACCTCCTCCTCCTCCTCCTCCTCTTCCAAGTCACACAGTTTTCCTCTGATACCTCTACCTCCTTGTCCTACTCCTCTTCTTCCTCCTCAAATTCCCCCTCATCTTCCTCCTCATGTTGTTGTCTCCTGCTGTCTCCTCCTCCTTTTCCTCCTCATCGTCCTCCTCTTCCTCCTCCTCCTCCTCATGTTCTTGTGTCTTGCTGCCTCCTTCTCCTTGTCCTATGTGGTCTCCTGATGCCTCCCTCTCCTCTGCTTCCACCTCCTTGTCATGCTCTTGCATTCTGCTTCCTCCTCCTCTTCCTCCTCCTCCTCCCCTTCCTCCTTCTATGTCGTTATGTTGTCTGCTACTGCTCCCTCGTCCTCCTCCTAATCCGCCTCCTCCTCATTCTCTTCCTCCTCCCCATGCTGTTGCCTCCTGCTTCCTCCTCCTCCTCCCCCTCCTCCTTCTATGTCGTTATGTTGTCTGCTACTGCTCCCTCGTCCTCCTCCTAATCCGCCTCCTCCTCCTCCTTGTCCTCCTTGTCATGCTGTTCTCTCCTGCTTCCTCCTCCTCCTGCCCCTCCTTCTCTTCCTTCTCGTCTTGCTCTTGTCTCTTCCTGCCGCCTGTTCCTCCTCCTCCCCTCTACCTCCTCCTCCTCATGCTGTTATCTCCTGCTGCCTCCTCCTCCTCCTCCTCCTCATCATCATCATCATGTGGTTGTCTCCTGCTGCCTCCGCCTTCTCTTCTTCCACCTCCTCCTCCTCATCATCATCATGCAGTTCACTACTTGGGCCTCTTCATCCTCCTCATCTTCCTCCTCTTCCTCATTATGATGTTGACTCCTGCTCTCTCCTCCACTCCTCCTCCCCCTCCTCCTCCTTCTACTCCTCCTCATTCTCCTGCTCCTGCTCCTCTTCTTCCTCCTCCTCCTCTTCACCACTCTGTTCTCTTATTCTGCCTCTTCCTCCTCATTTTCATCCTCATCATCGTACTGCTGTCTACTGATGTCTCCTCCTCCTCTTCCTCCTCTTCCACCTACTGCTCCTCATCATGCTCTTTTCTCCTGCTCCCTACTCCTCTTCCTCCTCGTTCTCCTTCTGTTTCTCCTCTTTTTCTTCCTACGCCTCATCATAATTTTGTCCCCTTCTTCTGCCTCCTCCTCCTCCTCCTCTTCCTCGTCATGTTGTTCTCTCCTGCGGCTTCCTCTTCCTCTTCCTCCTCCTCCTCATCATGCTGTTCTCTCTTAATGACTACTCCTCCTCTTCCTCCGCCTCCTTGCCATGCTGTTTTTCCCTGCTGCCTTCACCTCCTTATCTTCCTCCTCGTCATGACATTATATCCTGCTGCCAGACTCCTTCTTCTCCTCCACCACCCCCTCCTCGCAATGTTGTTGTCCCCTGCTCCCTTCTCCTCTTTCTCCTCCTCTTTCTCCACCTCCTCCTCCTTCTCCTCCTCCTGCTGCCTCCTCCTTCTGCTCTTCCTCCTCATCTTCCTCCTCCTCCTCACAAGCTGTTGTCTCTTGCTGCTTTCTCCTCCTCCTCCTCTTCATCATGTTGCGGTCGCCTGCTGCCTTCTCCTCCTCCTCATTACGCTCCTCTCTCCTCCTGCCTCCACCGCCTCCTCATCATCATCATACTGCCCTCTTCTCTGCCTCCTTCTCCTCTTCCTTGTCCTCTTTTTGCTCCCACCATGCTGTTCTCTCCTGCAGCCTCCTCCTCCTCCTCCTCATGCGGTTGTCTCCTGCTGCCTCCTCATCTTTCTCCTCTTCCTCATCATGATGCTTTCTTCCCCTCTATCCCAAACCTCATCTTCATTCTCCTCCTCCTCGCCATGCTAGTCTTTCCTCCGGTTTCCTCATCATCATGATGGTGTAGTCTCCTTCTGCCTCCTGCCCTCCTCCTCCTCCTCCTTTTCCTCCTCCTCCTTGTTGTGCTTTTGTCTGCTGCTGCTTCCTCCTCACTTTCCCGCTGCAGCAGTTGGGGTCCAAGTTCCCCACTTAGGACTTGTAACGGCTTGATTTTAGAGACACTGCTCTGTGTGCTGTTGCGCTTCCCTGTTCTGTGACGGGGTCATCAACACCACCTGCTTGGCCGGGTGCCTGGGACCTTAAGTCTGCTAAGGGAGGGAGTAATTGGCCTGCAGGCCAGGAACCCTGAGGCTGGTAGGGACAGCAAGAAGGAATGTGTTTGGTTTGTCTACTCAGTGCACAGGACCGTCAGGGTCTGATAATGAGGGAAAGGGAACAAATACGTGACCTGCTCGATCAGAGAGAATGGCTGCCTGCATCATAAAATGGCATTAGTGATGCTAACTTACTTACCAGGGGATACTGGCCAGAGAAGGCAAAAGTGATAAGAAGCAATAGGAGGCAACAGCAGGAAACAGGACCAAAAAACAGGAAGAGGAGGCAGGAAGATGAGGAGGAGGAAGAGACAACATGAGGAAAGCGGAGACAACAGGAGGAGTGGGAGAAGGAGGCATCAAGAGACAACAGCATAATGAGCAGGAGGAGAAGGAGGAGGAGGCAGCAGGAGACAAGAGCATAATGAGGAGGAGGAAGAGGCAGAAAGAGACAAGAGCATGATGAGGGGGAGGAGGAAAAGAAGGAGACAGGAGACAATGGTATGAAGACGAGGAATAGAAAACAGAGGAGGAGGACGAGGAGGAGGAGGAAGCACAGGAGGAGAAGGAGAAGGAGGAGAAGGAGGAGAAGGAGGAGAAGGAGGAGGCAGTAGGAAACAAGAGCATGAAAAGAATGGAAAAGAGTAGTAGGAGGAAGAAGGGCAGGAGGACGCAGCAGGATAAAACAGCGTGACAAGGAGGATAAAGAAGAGGTGGCAGCAGGAGACAATAGCATGGCAAGGAAGAGGAGGAGGAGAAAGAGCATGAGGTAGAGGAGGCAACAGGAGAAAACAGCATAGAGAGGAGGCTGCGGCTGCGGCTGCGGCGGCGGCAGCTTCAGGAGACAGCAGCATGACAAGGTCGAGAAGGTGGAGGAGGAGAAAGAGGAGGAGGAGGAGGCAAAAGGAGACAACAGCATGACAAGGCGGAGGTTGAAAAGGAGGAAACAGGAGACAACAGCATGATCATGAGGAATAGAAAACAGGAGCCGGCGAAGGAGGAGGAGGAGGAGGAGGCGGCAGTAGAGACAAGACCATGCCAAGGAGGAGAAGGCACAGGAGGAGAAAAAGGAGGAGAAGGAGGCAGAAGGGGACAACTGCATGATGATGATGAGGAGGAGGAGGAGGAAGCCAAAAGAGACAACAGCATGAGGCAGAGGAGAAGGGGAAGGAGGAGAAGGAAGCTGCTGGAGACAACAGGATGATAAATTGGAGTGGGAGGAGGGGGAGGAGGAGGAGGAGGAGGAAGCTGCAGGAGAAAACAGGGATGAGGAGAATGAGAAGGAGGAAGAGAATGAGGAGGAATAGGAGGTAAGGCAAGAGGAGGGGAAGGAGGCAACAGGAGAGTACAGCTTGACTATGAAGCGTAGGACTAGGAGGAAGACAAGGAGGAGGATAAGAAGGCGAAGGAGGTGGAGAAAGAGGAGGAGGAGGAGGCAGCAGGAGTCAACAGCATGCCAAGGACGAGGAGGAAGACAAGGTGGAGGAGTAATAAGAGGCAGCAGGAGAGAACAGCATGAGGCAGAGGAGCAGGAGGAGGAAGACGCAGCAGGAAACAACAGCATGAGCGGGAGTAGGAGGAGGGTAAGGAAATGGAGGAGGAGAAGTACGACGAGGAGAAGGATGCAGGAGCCAAAAGCATGGCGAGCAGGAGCAGGCAGAGGAGTGGGATGAGGAGGCAGCAGGAGGCAATAGCAAAACCAGTTGGATGAGGGGGGTGAAGAGGACGAGGAGGAGGAGGCAGCAGTAGAGAACCACATGACGGGGAGGAGGAGGTAGCACGAGACAAGTGCATGACGAGGACGAGAAGGAGGTGGAGGAGGAAGAGGCAGCAGGAGAAAACAGCATGAGGAGAAGGAGAAGGCAAAGGAGGAGGAGGAAGAGGAAGAGGATGGGGAAGCAGCAGCAGACAATAGCATGACGATGAGGAGGAGGAGAAAGAGAAGGAAGTCATTGAAGTCAACATCATGAGGCAGAGGATAAGGACGAGGAGGAGGAGGAAGCTACAGGAGACAATAGCATAACGAAGTGGTGGGGGAAGAGGAGGAGGATGAGGCCAGAGATAAGAGCAGGATCTGGAGGAGATAGGAGGCACTAGAATGTGGTGGAAGTGGAGGAGGACGGGAGAAGGAGGAAGATAAGGAGGAGGAGGCAGCATGAGAGAACAGCATGACCAGGAGGAGGAGGAGGAGGAGGAGGAGGAGGAGGATGCAGGAGCCAAAAGCATGATGATTACACAAGACAACAGCATGATGAATTGGAGGGGGAGGAGCAGGAGGAGGGGGAGGCGGAAGCAGCAGTACACAACAGAAGCAAGAGGAAGAGGCCGGAGGTAACAGCATGTCAAGGAAGAGGAAGAGGACAAGGAGATGGAATGAAGGAGGAGGAAATTGAGGATCAGGAGGAGGAGAAGGCAGCAGGAGGCATCATAAGTATAATGAGGAGGAAGTAGACTACAGCATGATGAGGAAGACAAGGATGAGGATGAGGAGGAAAATGAGGTAAGAGGATGAGGAGGAGGCAGCAAGAAAGAACAACATGATGAAGTGAAGGGGGAGAAGTGGGAGGAGGAGGAGGAGAAGAGGAGGAGGCCGTAGGAAACAATAGCATGATGGTCATGTGGGGGAGGAGGAGAATAAGGAGGAGGAAGAGGAGGAGGCAGCAGGAGACAACAGCATGACAAGGAGGAGATGGTGTAGGAGGAGGCAGGAGACAACAGCATGACAAGGAGGAAGAGAAAACAGAGGAGGTGGAGAAGGCAGCAGAGGAGGAGGAAGATGAGGAGGAGGAAGAGGAGGAGTATAAGGAGGAGTAGGAGTAGGAGGAAGAGGAAGGGGAGGAGTATAAAGAGGAGGAGGTGAAGGAGAAGCAGGCAGTAGGCAACAACAGCATGACGTGGAGGAGGCATAGGAGGAGGAAGAAGGGGAGGAGGAAGCAGAAGGATACAACAGCATGACAAGGAGGACCAGGAGAAGGAACAGGTGGCAGCAGGAGACAATAAGATAGGGAGGAGGAGGAGGAGGAGGAGGCAGGAGGAGACAACAGCATGATGAGGAGGAGCAGGAGGAGGAGGAGAAGGAAGTGGAGGAGCACAATGCAGTTGAGGATGCAGGGGCCAAAAGCATGGCGAGGAGGAGCAGAAGGAGAAGTAGGATGAGGAGACAGCAGGAGACAACAGCATGACTAGGTGGATGAGGGGGACGAAGAGGAGGAGGAGGAGAAGGCAGCAGTAGTGAAACACATTACGGGGAGAGGAGGAAGAGACAAAGGTAGAATAGGACAACTTCATGACGATGAGGAGAAGGAGGAGGAGGAGGAAAAGACAGCAGGAGACAGTAGCGTAAAGAGAAAGAGAAGGCAGAGGAGGAGGAGAAAGAATAGGAGTCTGGGGAGGCAGCAGGACAGAACACAAAGAGAATGGTGAGGGGGAGGAGAAGAAGGAGGAGGAAGCCATAGGAGACAACAGCATGAGACAGAGAAGGAGAAGGAGGACGACGAAGCCGCAGGAGACAACAGCATGAAGTGGATGAGCGGGAGGAGTAAGAGGAGCAGAAGAAGGAGAAGGAGGAGGACCAGGTGGAGGAGAGAATAGCATGGCGAGAAGGAGAAGATGGCAAGAAGGAGAAGATGGACAAGACAGAGAAAGAGGAGGAGGGGAGGGGGCTGCAGAGACAACTGCATGAGGAGGAGGAGGAGGAGGAGGAGGAAGCCGTAGGAGAGAACAGCATGATGCAGACAAGAAGGAGAAGGTGGTGGAGGAAGTTGCAGGAGACAACAGGATCACAAAGTGGAGGAGGAGGAGGGGGAGGGGAAGGAGGAGGAGGAGGAGGAGGAGGAAGATGAGTAAGAGGTGGAGAAGAAGGAGGAGGATGAGGAGGAGGACAAGGAAGAGGAAGAGGAAAGTCGGAGGAAAAGGATGCATCAGAACACAACAGAATGACAAGGATGAGAAGGCATAGGAGGATAAAGAGGAGGAGGAGGAAGCAGCAGGAGTCAACAACATGACGAGGAGGAGGAAGTAAAGGAGGAGGCAGGAGACAATAGCATGATGATGAGGAACAGAAAACAGAGGAGGAGGAGAACGAGGAAGACTAGGTGGACGAGGAGGAGGAGAAAGATGAGGAGGCATATAAAGAGGAGGAGGAGGAGGAGGAGGAGGAGGAGGAGGCAGCAGGGTACATCATGAGAAAGAGGAGAAGGAAGAGAAGGAAGACGTGGCAGCAGGAGTCAACAACATGACAAGGAGGAGGAGGAGGTGGAGGTGGAGGAGGAAGAGCATGAGATGGAGGAAGCAGCATGAGACAACAGCATAGGCAAGAGGAGGAGGAGGAGGCGGCTGTATGAGACAATAGCATGAGATGGAGGAGATGGTGTAGAAGGAAGAAGCGGAGGAGGAGGCCGCAGGATACAACATCATTACAAAGGGGCGGAGGAAAGAAGGAATGGGTGGCAGCAGGAGACAATTGCATGACAGGGAGGAGGAGCTGGAGGTGCAGGAGGAAGAGCATGAGATGGATGAGGCAGGAGGAGACAGCAGCGTAGGCAGGAGAAGGAGGAGGAGGAGGAGGAGGAGGAGGAGGAGGAGGAGGAGGAAGAGACGAAGAAATGAAGAGACAACAGCATGAGGGGGAGGAGGAGGAGGAAAAGGAGGATGAAGAGGAGGCAGAAAAGAACAGCATGACGAGGACGACAAAGAGAAGGAGGAGGAATAGGAAGACAGAGGAGAAGGCAGGAGGACAATACAGAATGACGAGAAGAGGAGGAGGTAGAGGAGGAGGCAATGTAGGATGAGGCGGCAGGACACAACCTTATGTTGAGGAGGAGGAAGAGGATGTGCAGGAGGAGAAGGAGGAGGAGGAAGTGACAGCAGGATACAACTGTATGATGGTGATGATGCGGAGCAGGCAGCAGGAGACAACAGCGTGACGAGGAGGAGGAGGAGGCGGAGGAGGAGGAGGATGAAAAAGGAGACAACAGTATGAAAATTTTCTGAAGGAGGTGTAAGAGAAGGATGAAGTTGGGGTAGAAGGAGTCAACAGCGTGACAAAGAGGAGGAGCAGGTGGCAGCAAGGGACAGTACCATGTCGAGGGTGAGGAGGAGGACGAGGCAGCACTAGACGAAATCATGATGAGGATGATGAGGAGAAGGAGGAGGAGCAGGAAGAGAAGGAAGAGGAGGAGGAAAATGAGTTGGATAAGGAGGGGGAGTTGAAGGAGGAGGAAGAAGGGATTATAAAAGAAATAAGGAGGAGGAGGACAAGGAGAAGAAGGAGGTAGGAGACAGAAGCATGACTTAGAAGGAGGAGGAGGAGGAAGAGGAGGAGAAAGAGAAGGAGGAGGTAGCAGGAGAAAACAGCATTATGAGGAAGAGGAGGAAGAGGCAGGAGAGAAAAGCATGAGAAGGCGGAGGGGGAGGAGGAGGTGGAATAGGAGGAGGAGGGGTAGAAGGAGAAGGCAGAGGAGGAGAAGGTGTCAGGAGAGAACAGCGTGACAAGCGTGACAAGGAGAAGAAAGAGGAGTAGGAGGAGGAAGCAGGACACAGCAGTATGACGATGAAGAGAAGGAGAAAGCAGGAGGAGACAACAGCATGATGATGATGAAGTGGAGGAAGCAGCCGAAAAGAATAGTACGGCGAGGAGGAGAAGTAGGAGCAGGAGACAGAGGAGGATGAGGAAGAGAGAGGAGACAACAGCATCATGAGGAAGAAGAGGAGGAGGTGGGAGTAGAGGAGGAGCAAGAGGAGGAGAAGGTAGCAGGGGACAACAGCATGACAAAGAGAAGGAAGAGGAGGAGGCAACAGGAGGGAATCGATGATACAGGAGGAGGAGGAGGAGAGAGGAGGCAAGAGGACGGAATCGATGATACCGGAGGATGTGGAGGAAGAGGAGGAGAAAGCAACAGGAGGCCACTGGAATTCAGGAGGAGGAGGAGGAGGAGGAGCAGTCGACAGAAGGAAACAGGAGGTAAGACAAGGAGTACAAGATGGAGAAGAAGAAGGAGGCAACAGAAGGAGAAGAAGGAGAGATTAGGGAACAGGAGGAAGAGGCAAGACGAGGCAACAGGAGACAATAGGAGGCAACAAGAGGCAAGAGGAGCAGAAGGACAGAGGAGGCAAGAGAAGGTGGAGGCCAAATGAGGCAAGAGGAGGAGAAGAAGGCAACAGGAGGACCAGGAGGAAACAGGAGGAGGAGGAGGAAGAACTGGAAGAGGGAAAGGAGGTGTAAAAGGAGAAAGAACCTGAGTAGGAGGAAGAAGAGGAGGAAGAAACTGAGGAGGAGGGGGAGGAAAGAAAAGGAGGAGAAAGGGGAGGAGGAACAGGAGGAAGAGGAGGAATAGAAGAGGAAGGAGGAGTATTTTGAGGAACCCAAAGATAAAGAGGAAAAGGAGGAGGAGAATGAACAGCAGGAAGAGGAAGAAGATGAGGAGGAGGAATGGGAGCAAAAAGGATGAGGAGATTAAGGAGAAACCGGAGGGAAAGGTGGAGGAGGAAGAGAAGGCATAGGAGGAAGAGGAGGAGCAGGCAGATCATGGAGAGGAAGGCACAGGAAGAAGAAGAAGGAAACAGGATGAGGAGGGTGAGAAGAAAGAGGAAGAGGAAGGAAGAGGAAGAGGAGGAAGAGGAAGAGGATGAGGAGGAAGAGGAAGAAGAGGAAAAAAGGGAAGAAGGTTGAGGAAAAAGCATTGGAAGAAGCGGAGGAGGAGGAAGAGTAGGAAAATGAGGAGAAAAAGCAACAGGGTAAGGAAGAACAGGAGGTGGAGGAAGAGGAACAGGAAGAACATCAGGAGGAGGAGGCATAATAGGAGAATGAGGAGGAAGAAGAAGAGGAAGAAGAACCAGAGGAGGAAGACCAGAAGGAAGACAAAGAGTTGGTAGCAGTGGAAGAAGAGGAGGAAGAAGAGGAGAAAGAAGACAACAGAGGAGAATGGGGAGGAACAGGAGGAGGAGGAAATCAGAAGGAGGAGGAAACAGAGAAGGAATAGCAGTAAGAGAAGGAGTAAGAAGAGGATGAGGAAACAGGAAGAAGAAGAACATGAGGAGGAGGGGGAAGAGGAGAAGGAAAAGGAGGGACAGGAGGACAAGAAGAAGAGGCAGAGGAGGAGGAGGAGGAGGAAAAGGAGGAGGAGGAGAAAGAAGAAGGAGAGGAGAAGAAGAAGAAAAAATGAGATCGGAGGCAGAATAGGAGGTGTAGAAGGAGGAAGAAAAAGGCGACAAGGTGGTGGAGGAGGATCAGAAGAACAGGCGGAAGAGTAGTTGGAGGAAAAGGATGTGCAGGGAGAGAAAGAGGAGGAGGAAAATAAAAGAAGAGGAACAAGAAGAATGAAGAGGAGAAGGAGGAGGAAGAAGAGAAAGAGGAAGAACTGGAGGTGGAAAAACGTAAAAAGAGGAGTAGTAAGAGGAAGAAGAACAGAACAAGAGGTGGGAGAGGAAGAGCAGGAGAACGAGTAGTAACATAAGGAAGAAACGGAGGAAGGGTGGAGAAGAGGAAGAATGTGAAGAAGAAGAAGAAGAATGTGAAGAAGAAGAAGAATGTGAAGAAGAAGAATGTGAAGAAGAAGAAGAAGAAGAATGTGAAGAAGAAGAAGAATGTGAAGAAGAAGAAGGTGAAGAAGAAGGTGAAGAAGAAGAAGAAGGTGAAGAAGGTGAAGAAGAAGGTGAAGAAGAAGGTGAAGAAGGTGAAGAAGAAGAAGGTGAAGAAGAAGAAGAAGAAGGTGAAGAAGAAGAAGAAGGTGAAGAAGAAGAAGAAGAAGAAGAAGAAGAAGAAGAAGAAGAAGAAGAAGAAGAAGAATGAAGAGGAATGAAGAAGAATGAAGAAGAATGAAGAAGAATGAAGAAGAATGAAGAAGAATGAAGAAGAAGAAGAAGAAGAAGAATGAAGAAGAAGAAGAAGAAGAAGAAGAAGAAGAAGAAGAAGAGGAGAGTAATATATCGGAGGGTGAAAAACAGGATGGGGAGCAGGAGGAGAAGGAGGAACAAGAAGAAGGAGAGGAGGAAGACGAGGAGGAGGAGGAAGAGAAGGATCAGGAAAGAAACAGGAGGAGTAACTAGCATAGCACGAGGAGGAGGAGTTGGAGGGAACTGAAGAAGGGAAGGAGAAAGAGGATGAGGAGGAAGAGGACAAGCAAAAAGAAAGAGATAGAGGAGGAACAGAAACAGGAAGTAGGGGAGGAAGAAGACTAGAAGGAGGAGGAAGAGGAGGAAAAAGGGGAGGAGGAGGATGGGGAGAAGGAACTGGAGGAAAAGGAGGCAGCGCTAGGTGAACAGGAGGAGCAACAAGGCAAGGGGGGTGATATGAAACCGAAGAAGGAGGATTAACCAGAAAAGGAGGAGGAGAAGGACGAACATAATGAGGAAAATAAGAAAAGGAAGAAAAGCATGACGAGGAGGATGAGGAGGAAGAGCAGAAGAAAGGAGGACTAGGAGGAACGGGAGGATTAAGGAAGAGGCAGAACAAGAACAGGATGAATAAATTAAATGGAGCAGGAACTTGAGGAACCATAGGAGAAAGCGGGAAAGGAGGAGGAGAAGGAAGAGGAGGAATGACAGGAAGAGGAGGAGAAAGGAAGTAAGGAGGAAGAGGAGGAGGAGGCAACAGAGGAGGGAGAGGGGGAGGATGAAGAAAAGAAGGAACAGGAGGAAAAGGAGGAGCAGGAAGAACAGAAAGGGCAGGCAGAAGAAAAGGAATAAGACTAAGAGCAGGGAGAGATGGAGGAGGAGGAGCAGAATGAAGAGGAAGAAAAGAAGGAAGATGAGGAACAGAAGGATGAGGAGGAAGGAAAGGAGGAGGAAGAGCAGGAGGAGGTAGAGGACAAGGAGGAGGAGGAACAACAGAAATCCTCCTTGTCATGCTGTTGTCTCCTGCTGCCTCCTCCTTATCGTCATGCTACCTCGTGCTGCCGCCTCCTCCTCCTCCTCCTCGTCAGGCTCTTCTCTCCTGTTGCCTCCTCCTCCTCCTCCACACCCTCCTCATCAAGCTGTTGTTTCCTCCTCCCTTCCCAGCTCCTCCTTGCCTTCCTCGTCCTAATCCTCCTCATACTCTTTTATCTCCTCTGCAGCCTCATGCTGTTGTCTGCAGCTGCCTCCTCGTCCTCCTCCTTTTCTTCATCCTCCTTGTCATGCTGCTGTCATCTGCTGTCTCGTCCCTCTCCTCCTTCTACTCCTCCTCCTCCTCCTTGTCATGCTGTCATCTCCTGCTGCCTCCTCCTCCTCCTCCTCCTCCTCTTCCTCATCACGCAGTTATCCTCTGCTACCTCTACCTCCTTGTCCCACTCCTCCTCTTCCTCCGCCAATTCCTCTTCCTCCTCCTCCTCCTCCTGTTTTCTCCTACTGCCTCCTCCTCTTCATCAAGCAGTTTTCGTTCTCCTTAAGCTCCTCCTCATCGCGTTATTTCCTGCTGCCTCCTCCTCATCCTCCTCATCATCATCATGCTGTTCTCTCTTGCTGCTTTCTCCTCCTCCTCCTTGCCCTGCTCTTCCCATCTGCTGCCTTCTCCTCTTCATCCTCATCCTCCTGCTCTTCCTCTTCATTTTCCTCATCCTCCTCATCATGCTGTTGTCTCTTGCTGCCTCCTCCTCCTCATGCTGCTGTACCATGCTGGCTTCACCTCCTCCTCCTCCTCATACTTTTCTCTTCTCTGCGTCCTGCTACTTGTCATCATCCTCCTTCTCCTTTTCCTCCTCCTCATCATCATGCTGCTGTCTGCTGCTACCTTCTCCACCTCCTCGTGCTGCTGTTCTCTCCAGATGCTTCCTCCTCTATTCCTCTTCCTCCTCCTCATTGTCATGCTCTTTATGCTGCTGCCTCCTGCTCCTCCTCCTTCTCCTTCTCCTCCTCCTCCTCATTATGCTTTTGTGTCCTGCTCCTTCCTCTTCCTCTTCTCCTACTGTGCCTTGTCACACTGTTGTCTCCTGTTGCCTCCTTTTGCTCCTCTTCTTATTCCATGTCATGACACTTTCACCTGCTTCCTCCTCCTCCTGTTCCTCCTCCTTCTCTTCCTCCCTGTCAAGCTGTTGTCTTCTGCTATGTCCTCTTCCTCCACCTCCTCATCATCATCATCATGCTGCTGTCACCTACTGCCTCCTCCTCGACCTGATGATTTCTGCCTTCTTCCTCCTCCTCCTACTCCTCCTCATGCTGTTGTCTCCGGCTGCCCCCTCCTCCTTGTCCTCCTCCTCATCGTCATACTTTTCTCACCTGCTGCCTCCTTTTCACCATCCTGTTGTCTCCAGCTGCTTTCTCCTGCTGCCTCCTCTTCCTACTTCTCCTCCTCCTCCTCTTCCTCCTCCTCATCTTGCTCTTGCGTCTTGCTGCCTCCTTCTCCTTGTCCTATGTGGTCTCCTGATGCCTCCCTCTCCTCTGCCTCCACCTCCTGGTCATGCTGTTGCACCCTGATTCCTCCTCCTCTTCCTCCTCCACCTTCCATGTGGTTACGTTCTCTGCTGCTTCTGCCTCCTCCTCCTCCTCCTAATCCTCCTCCTTCTCCTCCTTCTCCTCCTTGTCATGCTCTTCTCTCCTGCTTCCTCCTCCCTCTCCTCCGTTCTCCTCCTCTTCAGGCTGTGTTCTCCTGCTGCCTCCTCTTCTTCCTCTTTGTCATGATTTTGTCTCCTGCTGTCTTCTCCTCCTCTTCCTCCTCCTCCTCCTCTTCCTCCACCTGCTCCTCCTCCTTATCCTCATCCTCCTCCCTCTAATGCTTTGTCTCCTGCTTTTTCCTCTTCCTTTGCATTCTCCGCCGCTTCCTTTTCCTCCTCTTCCTCATCATTTTCTTTTTCCAAATGTTTCCTCTGCCTCTTACTCCTCCTCCTCCTCATTCTTCTCATGCTGTTCTCTCCTGCTGCCTTCTCATTCCTCCTTCTCCTCCTCCTCCGACTCCTGCTCTTTCTTCTATTCCTTCTTTTCCTCGTCAAGCTATTGTCACCCGCTGCCTCCTCCTCCCTCCTCCTCCTCCTCATCTTCATCATGCTTTTCTCTCCTGCTGTTTCCTTCTCCTCCTCTTTTTCTTCCTCCTTGTACTCCTCCTCTTCTTCCTCCTCTTCTTCATCCTCTCGTCTTGTTCTCTTCTGCTTCCTCCCACTTGCCCTGCTGTTTGCTCCTGCTGCCTTCTCCTATTAATCCTCCTCCGCCGCCGCCTCGTCCTCCACCTCTTCCTCATCCTCCTTATGCTGTTGACTCCTGCTGTCTCCTGCTTCTCCTCCACTTCTTCTTCAACTTTTTGTCTTATCGGCATCCTCCTCTTCTTCCTTGCCTTCCTCCTCCTTCTCCTAATCCTCCTCTTCCTCCTTCTCATACACTGTTCTCCTGCTGTGTCCGCCTTCCTCCGCCTTGCCATTCTGTCATCTCCTGCTGCCCCTCCTCCTCCTCATACTGTTGTCTCCTGCTGCCTCCTCACTATCATCATCATCACTATCATGGTTTAGTCTTCTTCTCCCTCCTGGCTTCCTCCTCCTTCTTGTCCTCGTCCTCCTTGTCACGCTTTTCTCTGCTGCTGCTTCCTCCTCCTCTTCTCCTCCTCCTCCTCCTCACGCTGTTCTCTCCTGCTACTGCCTTTTCCTCCTCTTCTTCTTCCGTATCATGCTTCTTTCTCCTCCTGCCTCCTGCTCCCTTCCTCTTGCTCTTTCACCACCTCCTCATCATGCTTTAATATTGCTGCCTCCTCCTTCTCCTCTTCCTTGTCATGCTCTTGTTCCCTGCTGCCTCCTCCTCCTTCTTACACTGTTCTCTCCTCCTGCTTATTTCTCCTCCTCCTCCTCCTCCTCCTCCTCCTCCTTTCCTCCTCTACTTTAGCCTCTTCCTCCTCCTCGTCTTCCTCCTCTTCCTCATCATGATGTTTCCTACTCTCTCCTCCAGTCCTCCTCCTCCTCCTCCTTCTACTCCTCCTCATTCTCCTGCTCCTGCTCCTCTTCTTCCACCTCCTTTTCATCATTCTCTTCTCCTATTCTGCCTCTTCCTCCTCATTTTCCTCCTCCTCATCATCGTACTGCTGTATACTGGTGTCCTTGTGTCCTACTTACCCTACTCTTTCCTACTGCTGCCTTGTCCTCTTCCTCCTCTTCCTCCTCGTCCTCCTCTTCCTCCTACTTCTACTTTTCATGTTGTTGTCTCCTGCTGCCTCCTCGTCCTTGTGCTCCCCTCGTTCTCATCCTTTTCTCACCTGCTGCCTACTTTTCACCATCCTGTTGTCTCCAGCTGCTTTCTCCTGCTGCCTCCTCTTCCTCCTCCTCTCCTTCTCCTCCTTGTCCTCCTCTTCCTCCTCCTCATCATGCTCTCGTGTCTTGCTGCCTCCTTCTCCTTGTCCTATGTGGTGTCCTGATGCCTCCCTCTCCTCTGCTCCCACCTCCTTGTCATGCTCTTGCATTCTGCTTCCTCCTCCTCTTCCTCTTCCTCCTCGATCTATGTGGTTATGTTATCTGCTGCTGCTCCCCCTCCTAATTCTCCTCCTTCTCCTCCTCGTCCTCATTGTCATGCTGTTCTGCCCTACTTCCTCTTCCTCCTGCCTCTCTTCCTCTTCCTCCTCATCATGCTCTTGTCTCCTTCCTGCCTCCTCTTCCTCCTCCTCCCCTCTACCTCCTCCTCATCATGCTCTTTTCTACTGCTGCCTTCTCCTCCTCATCATCGTCACACGGTTGTCTCCTAGTGCCTCCTCCAACTTTTCTTCCACCGCCTCCTCCTCCTCACCATCATCACGCAGTTCTCTACTTTGGCCGCTTCCTCCTCCTCATCTTCCTCCTCTTCCTCATCATGATGTTCTCTCCTGCTCTCTCCACCGCTCCTCATCCTCCTTCTCCTCCTCCCCCTTCATCCTTCTCCTGCTCTTCCTCCTCAGTTTCCTCATCCTCCTCATCATGCTGTTGTCTCTTACTGCTTTCTCCTCCTCTACATCCTCCTCCTCATGCTTTTGTCTTCTCTGCCTCCTCCTACTTGTCATCATCCTCCTTCTTCTTTTCCGCCTCCTCCTCATCATGATGTTGGCTCCTGAACCTTCTCCTCCTCCTCATGCTGCTGTTCTCTCCAGCTGCTTCCTCCTCCTCCTCCTCCTCCTCCTCCTCCTCCTCCTCCTTCTCCTCCTCGTCATGCTGCTTTCTCCTGCTGCCTCCTGCTCCTCCTCCTTCTCCTTCTTCTCCTCCGCCTCCTCATTATGCTTTTATCTCCTGCTGCTTCCTCCTCCTCTTCTCCTCCTGCGCCTTGTCACACTGTTATCTCCTCTTGCCTCCTTTTCCTCCTCTTCATTTTCCTCGTCATGTTCCTTTCTCCTGTTGCCTTCTCCCCTTCCTCCTCTTCCACTTCTTCCTCTTCCTCCTCATCCTCTATTTCCTGTTCTTCCTCCTCCTCCTCCTGCTCCTCATCCTCCTCCTCCTCCTCCCCCCTTGTACTCCGCCTTTTCATGTTGTTGTCTCCTGCTGCCTCCCCCTCCTCCTCCTCTTCCTCCTCATCATGCTCGTCTCTGGCTGCCTCCTTCTCCTTGTCCTATGTGGTCTCCCGATTCCACCCTCTCATCTGCCTCCACCTCCTTGTCATGCTGCTGCAGCCTGCTTCTGCCGCCTCCTCCTCCTCCTCCTCCTCCTCCTCCTCCTCCTCCTCCTCCTCCTCCTTCTATGTGGTTATGTTATCTGTAGCTGCTCCTACCTCCTCCTCCTCTTGCCTCTCCTCTTTCTTCCTCCTCTTCATGCTGTGTTCTCCTTCTGCCTCCTCCTCTTCCTCCTCCTCTTTGTCATGCTTTTTTCTCTTACTCCTCCTTCTTCTCCCACTCCTCCTCCTCCTTATCCTCATCTTCCTTCCTGTAATGCTTTTGTCTCCTGCTTCTTCCTCTTCCTTTGCCTGCTCTTCCTCGTGGTGCTCTTCTTCCAACTGTCTCCTCTGCCTCTTACTCCTACTCCTCCCAATTCTTCTTATTCTGTTGTCTCCTGGTGCCTTCTCATTCCTCCTCCGACTCCTGCTCTTTCTCCTATTCCTTCTATTCCTCGTCATGCTATTGTCACCTGATGCCTCCTCCTCAATATCTTCATCATGGCGCTGTCTCCTGCTGCCTCCTCCTCCTCCTCCTAAGCGACGTGCTGTTCTTTTCTTATACGTCTTCCTCCTATTCCTCTTCCTCATACCGTTGTTTCCTGATTTCTCCTCCTCCTCTAGCTCCTCCTCCTCCTTCTCCTCATACTGTTTTCTTCTCCTGCCTTGTTCTCCTCCTTGACCTCCTCCTCATGCTGTTCTCTCTTGTTGCCTCCTCCTCCTCCTTCTCCTAGCCCTGCTCTTTGCTCCTGCTGCCATCTCCTTTAATCGTCCTCATCCCCCTCTGCCTCCTCCTCCTCCTCCTCCTCGCCATGCTGTTGTCTCCTGCTGCCTCCCCTCCCCCTACTCCTCATCATCATGGTGTAGTCTCCTTCTGCCTCCTGCCCTCTTCCTCATCCTTTTCCTCGTCCTCTTTGTGCTTTTGTCTCCTGCTCCTCCCGCTCCTCATCATCATCATACAGATGGTCTCCAGCTGCCTCCTCCACCTCCTCTTCACCATGCAGGTTTCTCTTTCGAACTTATTCTCCTCATCCACATCATCATCACAATCTTGTCTCCTGCTACCTCCTCCTCATCCTCCTCACCCTCGTCATGCTGTTCTCTCTTGCTGCCTCCTCCTCGTCCCACTTACGCTCCTCTTTCCTCCTGCTGCCTTGTCCTCTTCATCACCCTCCTTCTCCACTTCCTTCTCCTCCTCCTCATCCTCCTCCTCCTCCTCGCCATGCTTTTGTCTCCTGCTGCCCCTTCCTCCTCCTCGCCATGCTGTTGTCTCCTCCTGCCTCCTCCTCATCATCATGGTGTAGTCTCCTTCTGCCTCCTGCCCTCCTCCTCCTTTTCCTCGTCCTCCTTGTTGTGCTTTTGTCTGCTGCTGCTTCCTCCTCACTTTCCCGCTGCAGCAGTTGGGGTCCAAGTTCCCCACTTAGGACTTGTAACGGCTTGATTTTAGAGACACTGCTCTGTGTGCTGTTGCGCTTCCCTGTTCTGTGACGGGGTCATCAACACCGCCTGCTTGGCCGGGTGCCTGGGACCTTAAGTCTGCTAAGGGAGGGAGTAATTGGCCTGCAGGCCAGGAACCCTGAGGCTGGTAGGGACAGCAAGAATGAATGTGTTTGGTTTGTCTACTCAGTGCACAGGACCGTCAGGGTCTGATAATGAGGGAAAGGGAACAAATACGTGACCTGCTCGATCAGAGAGAATGGCTGCCTGCATCATAAAATGGCATTAGTGATGCTAACTTACTTACCAGGGGATACTGGCCAGAGAAGGCAAAAGTGATAAGAAGCAATAGGAGGCAACAGCAGGAAACAGGACCAAAAAACAGGAAGAGGAGGCAGGAAGATGAGGAGGAGGAAGAGACAACATGAGGAAAGCGGAGACAACAGGAGGAGTGGGAGAAGGAGGCATCAAGAGACAACAGCATAATGAGCAGGAGGAGAAGGAGGAGGAGGCAGCAGGAGACAAGAGCATAATGAGGAGGAGGAAGAGGCAGAAAGAGACAAGAGCATGATGAGGGGGAGGAGGAAAAGAAGGAGACAGGAGACAATGGTATGAAGACGAGGAATAGAAAACAGAGGAGGAGGACGAGGAGGAGGAGGAAGCACAGGAGGAGAAGGAGAAGGAGGAGAAGGAGGAGAAGGAGGAGAAGGAGGAGAAGGAGGAGGCAGTAGGAAACAAGAGCATGAAAAGAATGGAAAAGAGTAGTAGGAGGAAGAAGGGCAGGAGGACGCAGCAGGATAAAACAGCGTGACAAGGAGGATAAAGAAGAGGTGGCAGCAGGAGACAATAGCATGGCAAGGAAGAGGAGGAGGAGAAAGAGCATGAGGTAGAGGAGGCAACAGGAGAAAACAGCATAGAGAGGAGGCTGCGGCTGCGGCTGCGGCGGCGGCAGCTTCAGGAGACAGCAGCATGACAAGGTCGAGAAGGTGGAGGAGGAGAAAGAGGAGGAGGAGGAGGCAAAAGGAGACAACAGCATGACAAGGCGGAGGTTGAAAAGGAGGAAACAGGAGACAACAGCATGATCATGAGGAATAGAAAACAGGAGCCGGCGAAGGAGGAGGAGGAGGAGGAGGCGGCAGTAGAGACAAGACCATGCCAAGGAGGAGAAGGCACAGGAGGAGAAAAAGGAGGAGAAGGAGGCAGAAGGGGACAACTGCATGATGATGATGAGGAGGAGGAGGAGGAAGCCAAAAGAGACAACAGCATGAGGCAGAGGAGAAGGGGAAGGAGGAGAAGGAAGCTGCTGGAGACAACAGGATGATAAATTGGAGTGGGAGGAGGGGGAGGAGGAGGAGGAGGAGGAAGCTGCAGGAGAAAACAGGGATGAGGAGAATGAGAAGGAGGAAGAGAATGAGGAGGAATAGGAGGTAAGGCAAGAGGAGGGGAAGGAGGCAACAGGAGAGTACAGCTTGACTATGAAGCGTAGGACTAGGAGGAAGACAAGGAGGAGGATAAGAAGGCGAAGGAGGTGGAGAAAGAGGAGGAGGAGGAGGCAGCAGGAGTCAACAGCATGCCAAGGACGAGGAGGAAGACAAGGTGGAGGAGTAATAAGAGGCAGCAGGAGAGAACAGCATGAGGCAGAGGAGCAGGAGGAGGAAGACGCAGCAGGAAACAACAGCATGAGCGGGAGTAGGAGGAGGGTAAGGAAATGGAGGAGGAGAAGTACGACGAGGAGAAGGATGCAGGAGCCAAAAGCATGGCGAGCAGGAGCAGGCAGAGGAGTGGGATGAGGAGGCAGCAGGAGGCAATAGCAAAACCAGTTGGATGAGGGGGGTGAAGAGGACGAGGAGGAGGAGGCAGCAGTAGAGAACCACATGACGGGGAGGAGGAGGTAGCACGAGACAAGTGCATGACGAGGACGAGAAGGAGGTGGAGGAGGAAGAGGCAGCAGGAGAAAACAGCATGAGGAGAAGGAGAAGGCAAAGGAGGAGGAGGAAGAGGAAGAGGATGGGGAAGCAGCAGCAGACAATAGCATGACGATGAGGAGGAGGAGAAAGAGAAGGAAGTCATTGAAGTCAACATCATGAGGCAGAGGAAAAGGACGAGGAGGAGGAGGAAGCTACAGGAGACAATAGCATAACGAAGTGGTGGGGGAAGAGGAGGAGGATGAGGCCAGAGATAAGAGCAGGATCTGGAGGAGATAGGAGGCACTAGAATGTGGTGGAAGTGGAGGAGGACGGGAGAAGGAGGAAGATAAGGAGGAGGAGGCAGCATGAGAGAACAGCATGACCAGGAGGAGGAGGAGGAGGAGGAGGAGGAGGAGGATGCAGGAGCCAAAAGCATGATGATTACACAAGACAACAGCATGATGAATTGGAGGGGGAGGAGCAGGAGGAGGGGGAGGCGGAAGCAGCAGTACACAACAGAAGCAAGAGGAAGAGGCCGGAGGTAACAGCATGTCAAGGAAGAGGAAGAGGACAAGGAGATGGAATGAAGGAGGAGGAAATTGAGGATCAGGAGGAGGAGAAGGCAGCAGGAGGCATCATAAGTATAATGAGGAGGAAGTAGACTACAGCATGATGAGGAAGACAAGGATGAGGATGAGGAGGAAAATGAGGTAAGAGGATGAGGAGGAGGCAGCAAGAAAGAACAACATGATGAAGTGAAGGGGGAGAAGTGGGAGGAGGAGGAGGAGAAGAGGAGGAGGCCGTAGGAAACAATAGCATGATGGTCATGTGGGGGAGGAGGAGAATAAGGAGGAGGAAGAGGAGGAGGCAGCAGGAGACAACAGCATGACAAGGAGGAGATGGTGTAGGAGGAGGCAGGAGACAACAGCATGACAAGGAGGAAGAGAAAACAGAGGAGGTGGAGAAGGCAGCAGAGGAGGAGGAAGATGAGGAGGAGGAAGAGGAGGAGTATAAGGAGGAGTAGGAGTAGGAGGAAGAGGAAGGGGAGGAGTATAAAGAGGAGGAGGTGAAGGAGAAGCAGGCAGTAGGCAACAACAGCATGACGTGGAGGAGGCATAGGAGGAGGAAGAAGGGGAGGAGGAAGCAGAAGGATACAACAGCATGACAAGGAGGACCAGGAGAAGGAACAGGTGGCAGCAGGAGACAATAAGATAGGGAGGAGGAGGAGGAGGAGGAGGCAGGAGGAGACAACAGCATGATGAGGAGGAGCAGGAGGAGGAGGAGAAGGAAGCGGAGGAGCACAATGCAGTTGAGGATGCAGGGGCCAAAAGCATGGCGAGGAGGAGCAGAAGGAGAAGTAGGATGAGGAGACAGCAGGAGACAACAGCATGACTAGGTGGATGAGGGGGACGAAGAGGAGGAGGAGGAGAAGGCAGCAGTAGTGAAACACATTACGGGGAGAGGAGGAAGAGACAAAGGTAGAATAGGACAACTTCATGACGACGAGGAGAAGGAGGAGGAGGAGGAAAAGACAGCAGGAGACAGTAGCGTAAAGAGAAAGAGAAGGCAGAGGAGGAGGAGAAAGAATAGGAGTCTGGGGAGGCAGCAGGACAGAACACAAAGAGAATGGTGAGGGGGAGGAGAAGAAGGAGGAGGAAGCCATAGGAGACAACAGCATGAGACAGAGAAGGAGAAGGAGGACGACGAAGCCGCAGGAGACAACAGCATGAAGTGGATGAGCGGGAGGAGTAAGAGGAGCAGAAGAAGGAGAAGGAGGAGGACCAGGTGGAGGAGAGAATAGCATGGCGAGAAGGAGAAGATGGCAAGAAGGAGAAGATGGACAAGACAGAGAAAGAGGAGGAGGGGAGGGGGCTGCAGAGACAACTGCATGAGGAGGAGGAGGAGGAGGAGGAGGAAGCCGTAGGAGAGAACAGCATGATGCAGACAAGAAGGAGAAGGTGGTGGAGGAAGTTGCAGGAGACAACAGGATCACAAAGTGGAGGAGGAGGAGGGGGAGGGGAAGGAGGAGGAGGAGGAGGAGGAGGAAGATGAGTAAGAGGTGGAGAAGAAGGAGGAGGATGAGGAGGAGGACAAGGAAGAGGAAGAGGAAAGTCGGAGGAAAAGGATGCATCAGAACACAACAGAATGACAAGGATGAGAAGGCATAGGAGGATAAAGAGGAGGAGGAGGAAGCAGCAGGAGTCAACAACATGACGAGGAGGAGGAAGTAAAGGAGGAGGCAGGAGACAATAGCATGATGATGAGGAACAGAAAACAGAGGAGGAGGAGAACGAGGAAGACTAGGTGGACGAGGAGGAGGAGAAAGATGAGGAGGCATATAAAGAGGAGGAGGAGGAGGAGGAGGAGGAGGAGGAGGCAGCAGGGTACATCATGAGAAAGAGGAGAAGGAAGAGAAGGAAGACGTGGCAGCAGGAGTCAACAACATGACAAGGAGGAGGAGGAGGTGGAGGTGGAGGAGGAAGAGCATGAGATGGAGGAAGCAGCATGAGACAACAGCATAGGCAAGAGGAGGAGGAGGAGGCGGCTGTATGAGACAATAGCATGAGATGGAGGAGATGGTGTAGAAGGAAGAAGCGGAGGAGGAGGCCGCAGGATACAACATCATTACAAAGGGGCGGAGGAAAGAAGGAATGGGTGGCAGCAGGAGACAATTGCATGACAGGGAGGAGGAGCTGGAGGTGCAGGAGGAAGAGCATGAGATGGATGAGGCAGGAGGAGACAGCAGCGTAGGCAGGAGAAGGAGGAGGAGGAGGAGGAGGAGGAGGAGGAGGAGGAGGAGGAAGAGACGAAGAAATGAAGAGACAACAGCATGAGGGGGAGGAGGAGGAGGAAAAGGAGGATGAAGAGGAGGCAGAAAAGAACAGCATGACGAGGACGACAAAGAGAAGGAGGAGGAATAGGAAGACAGAGGAGAAGGCAGGAGGACAATACAGAATGACGAGAAGAGGAGGAGGTAGAGGAGGAGGCAATGTAGGATGAGGCGGCAGGACACAACCTTATGTTGAGGAGGAGGAAGAGGATGTGCAGGAGGAGAAGGAGGAGGAGGAAGTGACAGCAGGATACAACTGTATGATGGTGATGATGCGGAGCAGGCAGCAGGAGACAACAGCGTGACGAGGAGGAGGAGGAGGCGGAGGAGGAGGAGGATGAAAAAGGAGACAACAGTATGAAAATTTTCTGAAGGAGGTGTAAGAGAAGGATGAAGTTGGGGTAGAAGGAGTCAACAGCGTGACAAAGAGGAGGAGCAGGTGGCAGCAAGGGACAGTACCATGTCGAGGGTGAGGAGGAGGACGAGGCAGCACTAGACGAAATCATGATGAGGATGATGAGGAGAAGGAGGAGGAGCAGGAAGAGAAGGAAGAGGAGGAGGAAAATGAGTTGGATAAGGAGGGGGAGTTGAAGGAGGAGGAAGAAGGGATTATAAAAGAAATAAGGAGGAGGAGGACAAGGAGAAGAAGGAGGTAGGAGACAGAAGCATGACTTAGAAGGAGGAGGAGGAGGAAGAGGAGGAGAAAGAGAAGGAGGAGGTAGCAGGAGAAAACAGCATTATGAGGAAGAGGAGGAAGAGGCAGGAGAGAAAAGCATGAGAAGGCGGAGGGGGAGGAGGAGGTGGAATAGGAGGAGGAGGGGTAGAAGGAGAAGGCAGAGGAGGAGAAGGTGTCAGGAGAGAACAGCGTGACAAGCGTGACAAGGAGAAGAAAGAGGAGTAGGAGGAGGAAGCAGGACACAGCAGTATGACGATGAAGAGAAGGAGAAAGCAGGAGGAGACAACAGCATGATGATGATGAAGTGGAGGAAGCAGCCGAAAAGAATAGTACGGCGAGGAGGAGAAGTAGGAGCAGGAGACAGAGGAGGATGAGGAAGAGAGAGGAGACAACAGCATCATGAGGAAGAAGAGGAGGAGGTGGGAGTAGAGGAGGAGCAAGAGGAGGAGAAGGTAGCAGGGGACAACAGCATGACAAAGAGAAGGAAGAGGAGGAGGCAACAGGAGGGAATCGATGATACAGGAGGAGGAGGAGGAGAGAGGAGGCAAGAGGACGGAATCGATGATACCGGAGGATGTGGAGGAAGAGGAGGAGAAAGCAACAGGAGGCCACTGGAATTCAGGAGGAGGAGGAGGAGGAGGAGCAGTCGACAGAAGGAAACAGGAGGTAAGACAAGGAGTACAAGATGGAGAAGAAGAAGGAGGCAACAGAAGGAGAAGAAGGAGAGATTAGGGAACAGGAGGAAGAGGCAAGACGAGGCAACAGGAGACAATAGGAGGCAACAAGAGGCAAGAGGAGCAGAAGGACAGAGGAGGCAAGAGAAGGTGGAGGCCAAATGAGGCAAGAGGAGGAGAAGAAGGCAACAGGAGGACCAGGAGGAAACAGGAGGAGGAGGAGGAAGAACTGGAAGAGGGAAAGGAGGTGTAAAAGGAGAAAGAACCTGAGTAGGAGGAAGAAGAGGAGGAAGAAACTGAGGAGGAGGGGGAGGAAAGAAAAGGAGGAGAAAGGGGAGGAGGAACAGGAGGAAGAGGAGGAATAGAAGAGGAAGGAGGAGTATTTTGAGGAACCCAAAGATAAAGAGGAAAAGGAGGAGGAGAATGAACAGCAGGAAGAGGAAGAAGATGAGGAGGAGGAATGGGAGCAAAAAGGATGAGGAGATTAAGGAGAAACCGGAGGGAAAGGTGGAGGAGGAAGAGAAGGCATAGGAGGAAGAGGAGGAGCAGGCAGATCATGGAGAGGAAGGCACAGGAAGAAGAAGAAGGAAACAGGATGAGGAGGGTGAGAAGAAAGAGGAAGAGGAAGGAAGAGGAAGAGGAGGAAGAGGAAGAGGATGAGGAGGAAGAGGAAGAAGAGGAAAAAAGGGAAGAAGGTTGAGGAAAAAGCATTGGAAGAAGCGGAGGAGGAGGAAGAGTAGGAAAATGAGGAGAAAAAGCAACAGGGTAAGGAAGAACAGGAGGTGGAGGAAGAGGAACAGGAAGAACATCAGGAGGAGGAGGCATAATAGGAGAATGAGGAGGAAGAAGAAGAGGAAGAAGAACCAGAGGAGGAAGACCAGAAGGAAGACAAAGAGTTGGTAGCAGTGGAAGAAGAGGAGGAAGAAGAGGAGAAAGAAGACAACAGAGGAGAATGGGGAGGAACAGGAGGAGGAGGAAATCAGAAGGAGGAGGAAACAGAGAAGGAATAGCAGTAAGAGAAGGAGTAAGAAGAGGATGAGGAAACAGGAAGAAGAAGAACATGAGGAGGAGGGGGAAGAGGAGAAGGAAAAGGAGGGACAGGAGGACAAGAAGAAGAGGCAGAGGAGGAGGAGGAGGAGGAAAAGGAGGAGGAGGAGAAAGAAGAAGGAGAGGAGAAGAAGAAGAAAAAATGAGATCGGAGGCAGAATAGGAGGTGTAGAAGGAGGAAGAAAAAGGCGACAAGGTGGTGGAGGAGGATCAGAAGAACAGGCGGAAGAGTAGTTGGAGGAAAAGGATGTGCAGGGAGAGAAAGAGGAGGAGGAAAATAAAAGAAGAGGAACAAGAAGAATGAAGAGGAGAAGGAGGAGGAAGAAGAGAAAGAGGAAGAACTGGAGGTGGAAAAACGTAAAAAGAGGAGTAGTAAGAGGAAGAAGAACAGAACAAGAGGTGGGAGAGGAAGAGCAGGAGAACGAGTAGTAACATAAGGAAGAAACGGAGGAAGGGTGGAGAAGAGGAAGAATGTGAAGAAGAAGAAGAAGAATGTGAAGAAGAAGAAGAATGTGAAGAAGAAGAATGTGAAGAAGAAGAAGAATGTGAAGAAGAAGAAGAAGGTGAAGAAGAAGAAGAAGAAGGTGAAGAAGAAGGTGAAGAAGGTGAAGAAGGTGAAGAAGAAGAAGAAGAAGAAGGTGAAGAAGAAGAAGAAGGTGAAGAAGAAGAAGAAGAAGAAGAAGAAGAAGAAGAAGAAGAAGAAGAAGAATGAAGAGGAATGAAGAAGAATGAAGAAGAATGAAGAAGAATGAAGAAGAATGAAGAATGAAGAACAAGAAGAAGAAGAAGAAGAAGAAGAAGAAGAAGAAGAAGAAGAAGAAGAAGAAGAAGAAGAAGAAGAAGAAGAGGAGAGTAATATATCGGAGGGTGAAAAACAGGATGGGGAGCAGGAGGAGAAGGAGGAACAAGAAGAAGGAGAGGAGGAAGACGAGGAGGAGGAGGAAGAGAAGGATCAGGAAGAAACAGGAGGAGTAACTAGCATAGCACGAGGAGGAGGAGTTGGAGGGAACTGAAGAAGGGAAGGAGAAAGAGGATGAGGAGGAAGAGGACAAGCAAAAAGAAAGAGATAGAGGAGGAACAGAAACAGGAAGTAGGGGAGGAAGAAGACTAGAAGGAGGAGGAAGAGGAGGAAAAAGGGGAGGAGGAGGATGGGGAGAAGGAACTGGAGGAAAAGGAGGCAGCGCTAGGTGAACAGGAGGAGCAACAAGGCAAGGGGGGTGATATGAAACCGAAGAAGGAGGATTAACCAGAAAAGGAGGAGGAGAAGGACGAACATAATGAGGAAAATAAGAAAAGGAAGAAAAGCATGACGAGGAGGATGAGGAGGAAGAGCAGAAGAAAGGAGGACTAGGAGGAACGGGAGGATTAAGGAAGAGGCAGAACAAGAACAGGATGAATAAATTAAATGGAGCAGGAACTTGAGGAACCATAGGAGAAAGCGGGAAAGGAGGAGGAGAAGGAAGAGGAGGAATGACAGGAAGAGGAGGAGAAAGGAAGTAAGGAGGAAGAGGAGGAGGAGGCAACAGAGGAGGGAGAGGGGGAGGATGAAGAAAAGAAGGAACAGGAAGAACGGGAGGAAAAGGAGGAGCAGGAAGAACAGAAAGGGCAGGCAGAAGAAAAGGAATAAGACTAAGAGCAGGGAGAGATGGAGGAGGAGGAGCAGAATGAAGAGGAAGAAAAGAAGGAAGATGAGGAACAGAAGGATGAGGAGGAAGGAAAGGAGGAGGAAGAGCAGGAGGAGGTAGAGGACAAGGAGGAGGAGGAACAACAGAAATCCTCCTTGTCATGCTGTTGTCTCCTGCTGCCTCCTCCTTATCGTCATGCTACCTCGTGCTGCCGCCTCCTCCTCCTCCTCCTCGTCAGGCTCTTCTCTCCTGTTGCCTCCTCCTCCTCCTCCACACCCTCCTCATCAAGCTGTTGTTTCCTCCTCCCTTCCCCAGCTCCTCCTTGCCTTCCTCGTCCTAATCCTCCTCATACTCTTTTATCTCCTCTGCAGCCTCATGCTGTTGTCTGCAGCTGCCTCCTCGTCCTCCTCCTTTTCTTCATCCTCCTTGTCATGCTGCTGTCATCTGCTGTCTCGTCCCTCTCCTCCTTCTACTCCTCCTCCTCCTCCTTGTCATGCTGTCATCTCCTGCTGCCTCCTCCTCCTCCTCCTCCTCCTCTTCCTCATCACGCAGTTATCCTCTGCTACCTCTACCTCCTTGTCCCACTCCTCCTCTTCCTCCGCCAATTCCTCTTCCTCCTCCTCCTCCTCCTGTTTTCTCCTACTGCCTCCTCCTCTTCATCAAGCAGTTTTCGTTCTCCTTAAGCTCCTCCTCATCGCGTTATTTCCTGCTGCCTCCTCCTCATCCTCCTCATCATCATCATGCTGTTCTCTCTTGCTGCTTTCTCCTCCTCCTCCTTGCCCTGCTCTTCCCATCTGCTGCCTTCTCCTCTTCATCCTCATCCTCCTGCTCTTCCTCTTCATTTTCCTCATCCTCCTCATCATGCTGTTGTCTCTTGCTGCCTCCTCCTCCTCATGCTGCTGTACCATGCTGGCTTCACCTCCTCCTCCTCCTCATACTTTTCTCTTCTCTGCGTCCTGCTACTTGTCATCATCCTCCTTCTCCTTTTCCTCCTCCTCATCATCATGCTGCTGTCTGCTGCTACCTTCTCCACCTCCTCGTGCTGCTGTTCTCTCCAGATGCTTCCTCCTCTATTCCTCTTCCTCCTCCTCATTGTCATGCTCTTTATGCTGCTGCCTCCTGCTCCTCCTCCTTCTCCTTCTCCTCCTCCTCCTCATTATGCTTTTGTGTCCTGCTCCTTCCTCTTCCTCTTCTCCTACTGTGCCTTGTCACACTGTTGTCTCCTGTTGCCTCCTTTTGCTCCTCTTCTTATTCCATGTCATGACACTTTCACCTGCTTCCTCCTCCTCCTGTTCCTCCTCCTTCTCTTCCTCCCTGTCAAGCTGTTGTCTTCTGCTATGTCCTCTTCCTCCACCTCCTCATCATCATCATCATGCTGCTGTCACCTACTGCCTCCTCCTCGACCTGATGATTTCTGCCTTCTTCCTCCTCCTCCTACTCCTCCTCATGCTGTTGTCTCCGGCTGCCCCCTCCTCCTTGTCCTCCTCCTCATCGTCATACTTTTCTCACCTGCTGCCTCCTTTTCACCATCCTGTTGTCTCCAGCTGCTTTCTCCTGCTGCCTCCTCTTCCTACTTCTCCTCCTCCTCCTCTTCCTCCTCCTCATCTTGCTCTTGCGTCTTGCTGCCTCCTTCTCCTTGTCCTATGTGGTCTCCTGATGCCTCCCTCTCCTCTGCCTCCACCTCCTGGTCATGCTGTTGCACCCTGATTCCTCCTCCTCTTCCTCCTCCACCTTCCATGTGGTTACGTTCTCTGCTGCTTCTGCCTCCTCCTCCTCCTCCTAATCCTCCTCCTTCTCCTCCTTCTCCTCCTTGTCATGCTCTTCTCTCCTGCTTCCTCCTCCCTCTCCTCCGTTCTCCTCCTCTTCAGGCTGTGTTCTCCTGCTGCCTCCTCTTCTTCCTCTTTGTCATGATTTTGTCTCCTGCTGTCTTCTCCTCCTCTTCCTCCTCCTCCTCCTCTTCCTCCACCTGCTCCTCCTCCTTATCCTCATCCTCCTCCCTCTAATGCTTTGTCTCCTGCTTTTTCCTCTTCCTTTGCATTCTCCGCCGCTTCCTTTTCCTCCTCTTCCTCATCATTTTCTTTTTCCAAATGTTTCCTCTGCCTCTTACTCCTCCTCCTCCTCATTCTTCTCATGCTGTTCTCTCCTGCTGCCTTCTCATTCCTCCTTCTCCTCCTCCTCCGACTCCTGCTCTTTCTTCTATTCCTTCTTTTCCTCGTCAAGCTATTGTCACCCGCTGCCTCCTCCTCCTCCTCCTCCTCCTCATCTTCATCATGCTTTTCTCTCCTGCTGTTTCCTTCTCCTCCTCTTTTTCTTCCTCCTTGTACTCCTCCTCTTCTTCCTCCTCTTCTTCATCCTCTCGTCTTGTTCTCTTCTGCTTCCTCCCACTTGCCCTGCTGTTTGCTCCTGCTGCCTTCTCCTATTAATCCTCCTCCGCCGCCGCCTCGTCCTCCACCTCTTCCTCATCCTCCTTATGCTGTTGACTCCTGCTGTCTCCTGCTTCTCCTCCACTTCTTCTTCAACTTTTTGTCTTATCGGCATCCTCCTCTTCTTCCTTGCCTTCCTCCTCCTTCTCCTAATCCTCCTCTTCCTCCTTCTCATACACTGTTCTCCTGCTGTGTCCGCCTTCCTCCGCCTTGCCATTCTGTCATCTCCTGCTGCCCCTCCTCCTCCTCATACTGTTGTCTCCTGCTGCCTCCTCACTATCATCATCATCACTATCATGGTTTAGTCTTCTTCTCCCTCCTGGCTTCCTCCTCCTTCTTGTCCTCGTCCTCCTTGTCACGCTTTTCTCTGCTGCTGCTTCCTCCTCCTCTTCTCCTCCTCCTCCTCCTCACGCTGTTCTCTCCTGCTACTGCCTTTTCCTCCTCTTCTTCTTCCGTATCATGCTTCTTTCTCCTCCTGCCTCCTGCTCCCTTCCTCTTGCTCTTTCACCACCTCCTCATCATGCTTTAATATTGCTGCCTCCTCCTTCTCCTCTTCCTTGTCATGCTCTTGTTCCCTGCTGCCTCCTCCTCCTTCTTACACTGTTCTCTCCTCCTGCTTATTTCTCCTCCTCCTCCTCCTCCTCCTCCTCCTCCTTTCCTCCTCTACTTTAGCCTCTTCCTCCTCCTCGTCTTCCTCCTCTTCCTCATCATGATGTTTCCTACTCTCTCCTCCAGTCCTCCTCCTCCTCCTCCTTCTACTCCTCCTCATTCTCCTGCTCCTGCTCCTCTTCTTCCACCTCCTTTTCATCATTCTCTTCTCCTATTCTGCCTCTTCCTCCTCATTTTCCTCCTCCTCATCATCGTACTGCTGTATACTGGTGTCCTTGTGTCCTACTTACCCTACTCTTTCCTACTGCTGCCTTGTCCTCTTCCTCCTCTTCCTCCTCGTCCTCCTCTTCCTCCTACTTCTACTTTTCATGTTGTTGTCTCCTGCTGCCTCCTCGTCCTTGTGCTCCCCCTCGTTCTCATCCTTTTCTCACCTGCTGCCTACTTTTCACCATCCTGTTGTCTCCAGCTGCTTTCTCCTGCTGCCTCCTCTTCCTCCTCCTCTCCTTCTCCTCCTTGTCCTCCTCTTCCTCCTCCTCATCATGCTCTCGTGTCTTGCTGCCTCCTTCTCCTTGTCCTATGTGGTGTCCTGATGCCTCCCTCTCCTCTGCTCCCACCTCCTTGTCATGCTCTTGCATTCTGCTTCCTCCTCCTCTTCCTCTTCCTCCTCGATCTATGTGGTTATGTTATCTGCTGCTGCTCCCCCTCCTAATTCTCCTCCTTCTCCTCCTCGTCCTCATTGTCATGCTGTTCTGCCCTACTTCCTCTTCCTCCTGCCTCTCTTCCTCTTCCTCCTCATCATGCTCTTGTCTCTTCCTGCCTCCTCTTCCTCCTCCTCCCCTCTACCTCCTCCTCCTCATGCTCTTTTCTACTGCTGCCTTCTCCTCCTCATCATCGTCACACGGTTGTCTCCTAGTGCCTCCTCCAACTTTTCTTCCACCGCCTCCTCCTCCTCACCATCATCACGCAGTTCTCTACTTTGGCCGCTTCCTCCTCCTCATCTTCCTCCTCTTCCTCATCATGATGTTCTCTCCTGCTCTCTCCACTGCTCCTCATCCTCCTTCTCCTCCTCCCCCTTCATCCTTCTCCTGCTCTTCCTCCTCAGTTTCCTCATCCTCCTCATCATGCTGTTGTCTCTTACTGCTTTCTCCTCCTCTACATCCTCCTCCTCATGCTTTTGTCTTCTCTGCCTCCTCCTACTTGTCATCATCCTCCTTCTTCTTTTCCGCCTCCTCCTCATCATGATGTTGGCTCCTGAACCTTCTCCTCCTCCTCATGCTGCTGTTCTCTCCAGCTGCTTCCTCCTCCTCCTCCTCCTCCTCCTCCTCCTCCTCCTTCTCCTCCTCGTCATGCTGCTTTCTCCTGCTGCCTCCTGCTCCTCCTCCTTCTCCTTCTTCTCCTCCGCCTCCTCATTATGCTTTTATCTCCTGCTGCTTCCTCCTCCTCTTCTCCTCCTGCGCCTTGTCACACTGTTATCTCCTCTTGCCTCCTTTTCCTCCTCTTCATTTTCCTCGTCATGTTCCTTTCTCCTGTTGCCTTCTCCCCTTCCTCCTCTTCCACTTCTTCCTCTTCCTCCTCATCCTCTATTTCCTGTTCTTCCTCCTCCTCCTCCTGCTCCTCATCCTCCTCCTCCTCCTCCCCCCTTGTACTCCGCCTTTTCATGTTGTTGTCTCCTGCTGCCTCCCCCTCCTCCTCCTCTTCCTCCTCATCATGCTCGTCTCTGGCTGCCTCCTTCTCCTTGTCCTATGTGGTCTCCCGATTCCACCCTCTCATCTGCCTCCACCTCCTTGTCATGCTGCTGCAGCCTGCTTCTGCCGCCTCCTCCTCCTCCTCCTCCTCCTCCTCCTCCTCCTCCTCCTCCTCCTCCTCCTCCTCCTTCTATGTGGTTATGTTATCTGTAGCTGCTCCTACCTCCTCCTCCTCTTGCCTCTCCTCTTTCTTCCTCCTCTTCATGCTGTGTTCTCCTTCTGCCTCCTCCTCTTCCTCCTCCTCTTTGTCATGCTTTTTTCTCTTACTCCTCCTTCTTCTCCCACTCCTCCTCCTCCTTATCCTCATCTTCCTTCCTGTAATGCTTTTGTCTCCTGCTTCTTCCTCTTCCTTTGCCTGCTCTTCCTCGTGGTGCTCTTCTTCCAACTGTCTCCTCTGCCTCTTACTCCTACTCCTCCCAATTCTTCTTATTCTGTTGTCTCCTGGTGCCTTCTCATTCCTCCTCCGACTCCTGCTCTTTCTCCTATTCCTTCTATTCCTCGTCATGCTATTGTCACCTGATGCCTCCTCCTCAATATCTTCATCATGGCGCTGTCTCCTGCTGCCTCCTCCTCCTCCTCCTAAGCGACGTGCTGTTCTTTTCTTATACGTCTTCCTCCTATTCCTCTTCCTCATACCGTTGTTTCCTGATTTCTCCTCCTCCTCTAGCTCCTCCTCCTCCTTCTCCTCATACTGTTTTCTTCTCCTGCCTTGTTCTCCTCCTTGACCTCCTCCTCATGCTGTTCTCTCTTGTTGCCTCCTCCTCCTCCTTCTCCTAGCCCTGCTCTTTGCTCCTGCTGCCATCTCCTTTAATCGTCCTCATCCCCCTCTGCCTCCTCCTCCTCCTCCTCCTCGCCATGCTGTTGTCTCCTGCTGCCTCCCCTCCCCCTACTCCTCATCATCATGGTGTAGTCTCCTTCTGCCTCCTGCCCTCTTCCTCATCCTTTTCCTCGTCCTCTTTGTGCTTTTGTCTCCTGCTCCTCCCGCTCCTCATCATCATCATACAGATGGTCTCCAGCTGCCTCCTCCACCTCCTCTTCACCATGCAGGTTTCTCTTTCGAACTTATTCTCCTCATCCACATCATCATCACAATCTTGTCTCCTGCTACCTCCTCCTCATCCTCCTCACCCTCGTCATGCTGTTCTCTCTTGCTGCCTCCTCCTCGTCCCACTTACGCTCCTCTTTCCTCCTGCTGCCTTGTCCTCTTCATCACCCTCCTTCTCCACTTCCTTCTCCTCCTCCTCATCCTCCTCCTCCTCCTCGCCATGCTTTTGTCTCCTGCTGCCCCTTCCTCCTCCTCGCCATGCTGTTGTCTCCTCCTGCCTCCTCCTCATCATCATGGTGTAGTCTCCTTCTGCCTCCTGCCCTCCTCCTCCTTTTCCTCCTCCTCCTTGTTGTGCTTTTGTCTGCTGCTGCTTCCTCCTCACTTTCCCGCTGCAGCAGTTGGGGTCCAAGTTCCCCACTTAGGACTTGTAACGGCTTGATTTTAGAGACACTGCTCTGTGTGCTGTTGCGCTTCCCTGTTCTGTGACGGGGTCATCAACACCGCCTGCTTGGCCGGGTGCCTGGGACCTTAAGTCTGCTAAGGGAGGGAGTAATTGGCCTGCAGGCCAGGAACCCTGAGGCTGGTAGGGGCAGCAAGAAGGAATGTGTTTGGTTTGTCTACTCAGTGCACAGGACCGTCAGGGTCTGATAATGAGGGAAAGGGAACAAATACGTGACCTGCTCGATCAGAGAGAATGGCTGCCTGCATCATAAAATGGCATTAGTGATGCTAACTTACTTACCAGGGGATACTGGCCAGAGAAGGCAAAAGTGATAAGAAGCAATAGGAGGCAACAGCAGGAAACAGGACCAAAAAACAGGAAGAGGAGGCAGGAAGATGAGGAGGAGGAAGAGACAACATGAGGAAAGCAGAGACACCAGGAGGAGTGGGAGAAGGAGGCATCAAGAGACAACAGCATAATGAGCAGGAGGAGAAGGAGGAGGAGGCAGCAGGAGACAAGAGCATAATGAGGAGGAGGAAGAGGCAGAAAGAGACAAGAGCATGATGAGGGGGAGGAGGAAAAGAAGGAGACAGGAGACAATGGTATGAAGACGAGGAATAGAAAACAGAGGAGGAGGACGAGGAGGAGGAGGAAGCACAGGAGGAGAAGGAGAAGGAGGAGAAGGAGGAGAAGGAGGAGAAGGAGGAGGCAGTAGGAAACAAGAGCATGAAAAGAATGGAAAAGAGTAGTAGGAGGAAGAAGGGCAGGAGGACGCAGCAGGATAAAACAGCGTGACAAGGAGGATAAAGAAGAGGTGGCAGCAGGAGACAATAGCATGGCAAGGAAGAGGAGGAGGAGAAAGAGCATGAGGTAGAGGAGGCAACAGGAGAAAACAGCATAGAGAGGAGGCTGCGGCTGCGGCTGCGGCGGCGGCAGCTTCAGGAGACAGCAGCATGACAAGGTCGAGAAGGTGGAGGAGGAGAAAGAGGAGGAGGAGGAGGCAAAAGGAGACAACAGCATGACAAGGCGGAGGTTGAAAAGGAGGAAACAGGAGACAACAGCATGATCATGAGGAATAGAAAACAGGAGCCGGCGAAGGAGGAGGAGGAGGAGGAGGCGGCAGTAGAGACAAGACCATGCCAAGGAGGAGAAGGCACAGGAGGAGAAAAAGGAGGAGAAGGAGGCAGAAGGGGACAACTGCATGATGATGATGATGATGAGGAGGAGGAAGCCAAAAGAGACAACAGCATGAGGCAGAGGAGAAGGGGAAGGAGGAGAAGGAAGCTGCTGGAGACAACAGGATGATAAATTGGAGTGGGAGGAGGGGGAGGAGGAGGAGGAGGAGGAAGCTGCAGGAGAAAACAGGGATGAGGAGAATGAGAAGGAGGAAGAGAATGAGGAGGAATAGGAGGTAAGGCAAGAGGAGGGGAAGGAGGCAACAGGAGAGTACAGCTTGACTATGAAGCGTAGGACTAGGAGGAAGACAAGGAGGAGGATAAGAAGGCGAAGGAGGTGGAGAAAGAGGAGGAGGAGGAGGCAGCAGGAGTCAACAGCATGCCAAGGACGAGGAGGAAGACAAGGTGGAGGAGTAATAAGAGGCAGCAGGAGAGAACAGCATGAGGCAGAGGAGCAGGAGGAGGAAGACGCAGCAGGAAACAACAGCATGAGCGGGAGTAGGAGGAGGGTAAGGAAATGGAGGAGGAGAAGTACGACGAGGAGAAGGATGCAGGAGCCAAAAGCATGGCGAGCAGGAGCAGGCAGAGGAGTGGGATGAGGAGGCAGCAGGAGGCAATAGCAAAACCAGTTGGATGAGGGGGGTGAAGAGGACGAGGAGGAGGAGGCAGCAGTAGAGAACCACATGACGGGGAGGAGGAGGTAGCACGAGACAAGTGCATGACGAGGACGAGAAGGAGGTGGAGGAGGAAGAGGCAGCAGGAGAAAACAGCATGAGGAGAAGGAGAAGGCAAAGGAGGAGGAGGAAGAGGAAGAGGATGGGGAAGCAGCAGCAGACAATAGCATGACGATGAGGAGGAGGAGAAAGAGAAGGAAGTCATTGAAGTCAACATCATGAGGCAGAGGATAAGGACGAGGAGGAGGAGGAAGCTACAGGAGACAATAGCATAAACGAAGTGGTGGGGGAAGAGGAGGAGGATGAGGCCAGAGATAAGAGCAGGATCTGGAGGAGATAGGAGGCACTAGAATGTGGTGGAAGTGGAGGAGGACGGGAGAAGGAGGAAGATAAGGAGGAGGAGGCAGCATGAGAGAACAGCATGACCAGGAGGAGGAGGAGGAGGAGGAGGGGGAGGAGGATGCAGGAGCCAAAAGCATGATGATTACACGAGACAACAGCATGATGAATTGGAGGGGGAGGAGCAGGAGGAGGGGGAGGCGGAAGCAGCAGTACACAACAGAAGCAAGAGGAAGAGGCCGGAGGTAACAGCATGTCAAGGAAGAGGAAGAGGACAAGGAGATGGATGAAGGAGGAGGAAATTGAGGATCAGGAGGAGGAGAAGGCAGCAGGAGGCATCATAAGTATAATGAGGAGGAAGTAGACTACAGCGTGATGAGGAAGACAAGGATGAGGATGAGGAGGAAAATGAGGTAAGAGGATGAGGAGGAGGCAGCAAGAAAGAACAACATGATGAAGTGAAGGGGAGAAGTGGGAGGAGGAGGAGGAGAAGAGGAGGAGGCCGTAGGAAACAATAGCATGATGGTCATGTGGGGGAGGAGGAGAATAAGGAGGAGGAAGAGGAGGAGGCAGCAGGAGACAACAGCATGACAAGGAGGAGATGGTGTAGGAGGAGGCAGGAGACAACAGCATGACAAGGAGGAAGAGAAAACAGAGGAGGTGGAGAAGGCAGCAGAGGAGGAGGAAGATGAGGAGGAGGAAGAGGAGGAGTATAAGGAGGAGTAGGAGTAGGAGGAAGAGGAAGGGGAGGAGTATAAAGAGGAGGAGGTGAAGGAGAAGCAGGCAGTAGGCAACAACAGCATGACGTGGAGGAGGCATAGGAGGAGGAAGAAGGGGAGGAGGAAGCAGAAGGATACAACAGCATGACAAGGAGGACCAGGAGAAGGAACAGGTGGCAGCAGGAGACAATAAGATAGGGAGGAGGAGGAGGAGGAGGAGGCAGGAGGAGACAACAGCATGATGAGGAGGAGCAGGAGGAGGAGGAGAAGGAAGTGGAGGAGCACAATGCAGTTGAGGATGCAGGGGCCAAAAGCATGGCGAGGAGGAGCAGAAGGAGAAGTAGGATGAGGAGACAGCAGGAGACAACAGCATGACTAGGTGGATGAGGGGGACGAAGAGGAGGAGGAGGAGAAGGCAGCAGTAGTGAAACACATTACGGGGAGAGGAGGAAGAGACAAAGGTAGAATAGGACAACTTCATGACGATGAGGAGAAGGAGGAGGAGGAGGAAAAGACAGCAGGAGACAGTAGCGTAAAGAGAAAGAGAAGGCAGAGGAGGAGGAGAAGAATAGGAGTCTGGGGAGGCAGCAGGACAGAACACAAGAGAATGGTGAGGGGGAGGAGAAGAAGGAGGAGGAAGCCATAGGAGACAACAGCATGAGACAGAGAAGGAGAAGGAGGACGACGAAGCCGCAGGAGACAACAGCATGAAGTGGATGAGCGGGAGGAGTAAGAGGAGCAGAAGAAGGAGAAGGAGGAGGACCAGGTGGAGGAGAGAATAGCATGGCGAGAAGGAGAAGATGGCAAGAAGGAGAAGATGGACAAGACAGAGAAAGAGGAGGAGGGGAGGGGGCTGCAGAGACAACTGCATGAGGAGGAGGAGGAGGAGGAGGAGGAAGCCGTAGGAGAGAACAGCATGATGCAGACAAGAAGGAGAAGGTGGTGGAGGAAGTTGCAGGAGACAACAGGATCACAAAGTGGAGGAGGAGGAGGGGGAGGGGAAGGAGGAGGAGGAGGAGGAGGAGGAAGATGAGTAAGAGGTGGAGAAGAAGGAGGAGGATGAGGAGGAGGACAAGGAAGAGGAAGAGGAAAGTCGGAGGAAAAGGATGCATCAGAACACAACAGAATGACAAGGATGAGAAGGCATAGGAGGATAAAGAGGAGGAGGAGGAAGCAGCAGGAGTCAACAACATGACGAGGAGGAGGAAGTAAAGGAGGAGGCAGGAGACAATAGCATGATGATGAGGAACAGAAAACAGAGGAGGAGGAGAACGAGGAAGACTAGGTGGACGAGGAGGAGGAGAAAGATGAGGAGGCATATAAAGAGGAGGAGGAGGAGGAGGAGGAGGAGGAGGAGGCAGCAGGGTACATCATGAGAAAGAGGAGAAGGAAGAGAAGGAAGACGTGGCAGCAGGAGTCAACAACATGACAAGGAGGAGGAGGAGGTGGAGGTGGAGGAGGAAGAGCATGAGATGGAGGAAGCAGCATGAGACAACAGCATAGGCAAGAGGAGGAGGAGGAGGCGGCTGTATGAGACAATAGCATGAGATGGAGGAGATGGTGTAGAAGGAAGAAGCGGAGGAGGAGGCCGCAGGATACAACATCATTACAAAGGGGCGGAGGAAAGAAGGAATGGGTGGCAGCAGGAGACAATTGCATGACAGGGAGGAGGAGCTGGAGGTGCAGGAGGAAGAGCATGAGATGGATGAGGCAGGAGGAGACAGCAGCGTAGGCAGGAGAAGGAGGAGGAGGAGGAGGAGGAGGAGGAGGAGGAGGAGGAAGAGACGAAGAAATGAAGAGACAACAGCATGAGGGGGAGGAGGAGGAG